>NC_089842.1:228732075-228924575 GCF_035609145.1 Eleutherodactylus coqui
CCGTGCCCGAAAGATGCTTCTGAAAATCATCCATCCTGCGCTTGGGCAATACTGTTGACCTGAACGTGCCGTTCAAGCTGGATTCCGCAAGGGCAGAGGCTCCCATGACCACATCGTTAGCCTGAGGTGGATCATTGGAAAGGCAAGAGAGTTTCAGAAGGAGCTCTACCTGTGTTTTATTGATTACACCAAGGCTTTCGACTGTGTTGCGAATGATAAGCTTTGGGAAGCACTAAGAGGTGGGAGTACCAGCGCACCTGATCACATTGATCAGGTCCCTCTACTGCCATCATGGTTAAAGATCAAAAAGGGCACAAGGCAGGAATGTTTCCTCTCCCCTTTACTTTTAAACCTCTAAGTGATCATGAGGCGGCTGCACTTACAGTGGGGGAAAAAAAGTATTTAGTCAGATACCAATTTGTACAAGTTCTTCCACTTAAAAAGATTAGAGAGGCCTGTAATTGACATCATAGGTAGACCTCAACTATGAGAAACAACATGAGAAAACACATCCAGAAAATCCCATTGTCTGATTTTTAACGAATTTATTTGAAAATTATGGTGGAAAATAAGTATTTTCCACCATAATTGAAACAGTTGAAGTTACTGGTGCTTGTCGGACGATCAGACGCTCCTCTCTACTGGTAGTCTGTAGGGGGCGTTCTACACCTGATCACCTTGTGTGCCCCCATCCACTGGTCCCAACATCTCTTAACAGTCTGGTCAGACGATCCTCTTTGCGGCTGGTCTGTTGGGGGATTCTGAGCCCGGTCACCTTGTGTGCCCACACATATCCACTGGTCCCAACATCTCCTAACAGTCTGGTCAGATGTTCCTCTCTACTGGTGGTCTGTAGGGGGTGTCCTGAGCCCGGTTACCTTGTGTGCCCCCATCCACTGGTCCCAACACCTCCTAACTGTCTGGTCAGGCCTTCCTCTCTACTGGTGGTTTGTAGGGGGCATCCTGAGCCCAGTCACCTTGTGTGCCCTCACACATCCACTGGTCCCAACACCTTCTAACAGTCTGGTCAGACGATCCTCTCTACTGGTGGTCTGTAAGGGGCGTCCTGAGCCCGGTTACCTTGTGTGCCCCCATCCACTGGTCCCAACACCCCCTAACTGTCTGGTCAGGCCTTCCTCTCCACTGGTGGTTTGTAGGGGACATCCTGAGCCCAGTCACCCCGTGTGCTCTCACACATCCACTGGTCCCAACACCTCCTAACAGTCTGGTCAGAACGGCCCAGGTGGGGGACAATTCATTGATATGACCATCCAGCTTCTCACATCCCAATAATGCGCCCCTCTCAGACTCTGTAACGGAGTGAAATCTCTTCTCTGCGTCGTAGAGGCGTCTAGTGGTCAACAAGCCCTACACAAGCAGAAGAAGAGGTCACTACACACAAGGAGCCTCCGAGAGCCTTTTATAGGCAAAGGGGGGGAACCACTTTTAGAGCCTTCAGTGACCAGACCATTCACCTAATAACCACAACTCTCAGCATCTACATATCTGTCTGAGAACTGCATAATGAATTTTACAGCAAAACGACAACTTCTTCCGGGGGCGGAGTGTTTTTGACAAAGTATGCTGAGCTGCCCATCAACCCCCCCGCTATGTGGCTGGTGTGTGGGTGACTGTTCATCAGTTTCTTGCACTTCTGCAATGCTCCTCTATATAGCAATCTGCCACCTGCTTTCTTCTAAGAAGTGGTGTCTGTACCTGCCCTTTTACATCTTGTTTTCAATGGGGACGGCAGCAGCAGCACCAGCCCCATTGAAAACATAGGGAGTACATTGCGTTTCCCTGACACAGCTATCACAGCTGTGGCAGAGGTCCACAATGCTATCCCATTGCTTCCAATGGAGCCAGTGCTGCTGCCACCCCATCAAAAGAAATGGGTTGCAGGCAACCACCGCAGCGATGATTTTCGGGGAAGGGCTTGAAATCTAAGCCTTTCCCTGAAGATCGTGCCTAGCTGCAAAGCGACACAACTTCACTTTAGTTTTCGTCCGCCGCTGACCGCGTATTTTAGCACACCCAATCATTGTGATGGGTGATGAGGTGCGCTAAACGGACAAAAAAAGAGCAGACGGTGCTCAAAAATCACGGCGCTGGAGAGCGCCATCCAGTGCCGTGATCGAATAAGTGTCTGTGAAGCCCCATTGAAATCAATGGGCGCGTTATACCGCCATTACCACAGCGTTCATTACGCCGCAGTAATAAACGCCTGTGTAAGAGAGATCCTATAGTGAAAGAATTGAAAAAAAAGGTAACTACTAAAAATAAAACAAAAGTTTCATACCACAACAAGTCATTTATTGAAGAAAAAAATTATAGAAAAGATAGAAAATCTTACTTTGATTCATAAACTCAGAAATCCACATTTTCATTTGCACAAAGACAAATAAAAAAAATTATAATATTGAGGCTTTTTGTTCATTTTCACTTTATTTTGTACTCCTGGTGGAGTTCATTATAGAACTGTAGGACTCACAAACAAATCACAGGTGCTAAAGATACAGTATTTTATAGGAAGAAAAACCATTTTTATAGATGTTTTTGTTTTTGCTATCTTAAAAATAAGTTAGTAGAAATTTTTATGAACCTAAAAAGTACATTAAGAGCTCCAGCAGTGAGGACGCAACTGGCCGTTTGTTGGTATGGTACCTCATCAAATGCAAAATGTGTAATAGTGGACAAAGCTTCTACATCACTCAGCAGAAGGAAATGTTTTTGGAAAGAAGGCGCCATGTTTTCCTAATTTAAAGGGCCATTCCAGT
Source organism: Eleutherodactylus coqui (assembly GCF_035609145.1). Taxonomy (NCBI): domain Eukaryota; kingdom Metazoa; phylum Chordata; class Amphibia; order Anura; family Eleutherodactylidae; genus Eleutherodactylus; species Eleutherodactylus coqui. Next base: position 228,734,853 of record NC_089842.1, read on the forward strand.
GATTTTTTTCCCCCCATTCATTATATAGCTAACCCCCCAGTACATATAAGTGGCTTGGTTATTTCTTTCTATATTAAACTCCTGGTCTCCTTTTCCTCAGATGGTCATGTGATCTCAGTTCTGACCAGTTCAGATCTGCTTGGCTTTATGTGTTCACTTACTAATCAGTTTCTCAGTCTTTGTGATGCTGTTACATGGATCTACCACAGAAAACTGTCCTAAAGAGGACACAGACACTCCTGTCACATTAGTATGATGATCACACAGCTCCTGTCACACAGGTATAATAGAGGAGATTACAGCTCATCCTCCTAAGGGTGCATTCACACTAGCGAATTTGGTGCTTTGCGTGATGCACAAAACTCACACTGAAATAGATCCCATTATTTTCAGTAGAAAAATTGCAGTGCTCTGCTTTTCTGCGAGTCCACAGAAATCTCTCCCATTGTTTCCAGCGGTTGAGGAAAATCATATTGCAATTTCATGTAAGTGCGATTTTTAATTTTTCCAATTGAAGGTATGTGCAATACGATTTTCTAAAAAATAACAAATGTGCTATGAGCATCATAATTTTGTGAGTTTCTCTGAGTTACCTGTATTAATGCACCCTGACTCTATACTTATGGTCTGTACCTTATTTAGGTGAATATAGGTAATGTTACTCTAACTCTCCTCTCAGCAGGCAGAAATGGTGCTAATGCAGTGCTAATGCATCATGGGATAGACTTGAAAGTAAAAAATCTCAGCTAAGCATCAGGTAGGGGACTGCACTGCATGGAAGTGACTGCAATACAAAGAGACTTCCAGAGTGTGACAGGCAATCAGGAGATGGGCGGCAGGGATGGAAAAAAAAGTGTTTCCCTAGAGTTAAAGGGCTTGTCTGAGATTAGAAAAACATGTCTGCTTTCTATCAAAAACAGCACAACACCTATTCATAGGTTGTACCTGCTATTGCAGCTCCACTAAACTGGCTGTGTTGTATTACCTCACGCGGCCTGTTGACTTGTGTGGCGCTGTTTTTGGAAGACAGCAGCCATATTTCTGTCATTCCAGACAAGCCGTGAATCTTATTAGCACAGCCCCCTCAGAAGACAATGTATATACATTTTTCTCACATACTAAAATGTTCATTGTTTGTAGCGTCCGTTATTGGGAGGAGACGCCTTCTGTGCTCTCCATCGCCTCCGGCTAAATGCATTTAAAACACAAAACATTTTTTTTTTTTACTCCTGACTGGCATTCAACATGTCAATGGCTAAAAGTGGGTCACAAACTCTATTTAAGTATCGAAAAGAAAATGACAGTAGCAGGACTGTGCGAGAACATAGTTAAGAATACAAAAACTTGCTACAAAAAGTTCAGACTGGACTCCTCCTTCCCTGATAGCCTCACTAAAGGATGCCCCATCAACAAAACAGACTGGATTCCCCGGTAATTAAGTGGTGCCAAATGTGTACCATCACCACGTATCTCCCTCCATGTTATTTTTTTTAGGGGGATCAGGGAGGGATTATTAATGGCTCAACTATCATATGGCCAACAGCCTGAACTCCTGATATGGCCATCTTAAAGTTTATGTCCACATGTGGACACATTTTTTTGTTCTTAAGTACATCATTTTGTAATATATCCTTAGAGAGGTCAGAGCTCTTTTTTTTACTGTTATGGGACTCTAAATCCCCCGTTTCACTACACATTGTCATACAATACATTATAAAATTCTAGCTGTCTACATCCACCAATAGGGGGAGCTCATTGCATACACACATAGCAATGAGCTTAATGGATGCTGTAGAAAGGTGTATTCGACAAGCTTCCCTTGGTGGTGGCAGCAGTCAGATTTTAGTCATTTAACTTTATGGCGCTTTGAAGGGAAGCAATTAGTTTTCTTTTTTTGGACCCGACCAAAGTCCTCAGAACGGGCCTTGTGTTTATAAGATCGCTTAAAGTTGGGTATTTATTTCTGATATACAGGTAGACAAAAGTTCTCAAGGGTGTGTAAACATTAGTTTGTTCTGCAAGAGACCAAGATTGATGGTCATCTAAGGCCCAAAGTAAAAAACGTTCTCATTCAATACCAAGGAAAACTATGAGGCACCAAAGTTATGGAGCCCATTATCACATCAATCATTGCACCTCAGTTCTTGTGTTTGGAGCTATCTGCCGTCTCTGTAATTTACAAAACAACAATTATGCCCTATGTGTACCAAATACTTGAAAGTCACAGGACATGTCAACATTTAGATGTAGACCAAAGTTCAAGTTGTCAGAGCTCATCCTGTGTAGATGCATGGAGCCCCTCAGCAACCTTAGAATGAGACCAGTCACCTCCACTGGACAACTCTTAGGTCCAGAAAGGAGTTAGTTCTTCAAAAATTAGCAAAGTCTTCGGACCAAGATAAGACGAAGAACATCTTTCTAAAGGTTGAAAACCAAAGATTTTGTAAGATCAACTGTATGTATCCCTCTTGTACTACTTTCGTAGTCTTTATGATTGGGCATCCCATTGGTGATGCATGAGACCCCCTTCATTCATCTCATAAACATCAGTTCACAGTGCATAAGTTTAATACCTTATGGGGCAAAAATTCTGCTTTATGTTCCTTTAGTCTCCAAGTTGAGTCCAAAATCTTGCATTAACCACACTTTTGAGTCCAACGTCTCTCACAGTTTCCCATCATCAATTAATTTGTTCATTCCCTGACAAATTTTCTGTAAATGGGACTTCATAGACCCTTTGGGATCATAGAGTTGACTGAGCATTTCCTTGTTTGCGAAATGGTTGAACACGTGCTGTATGCGGCCATGGGACTTGGGAGTCAGGTGCTTGTCGACCAGGCGAAGGAGCAAGTTTTTGCATTCAGTGAGGATTTCGGGTAACACCTCTGTCTCATAAGTAAATTCCACCTCATAGAAACTAATGGCCGTCATTGCTCCATTGTGTAGCTTGTTTTTGAAATCTGCGGCTAGGACTAGTTCCTCAGGGCTAAAACGGTTGTGACGATACAAGACGCCAATTTTCACCGCAATCTTGATCAAGTTCTTGATGACTTTTTGAGACTCTGCTTTGTTTTTGGTGTACTCTTTGGAAACTTTGTACAGTTCGTCCAAAACCTCACTACTTGTCTCATCGATGAACATGTTCGCCATGGTTTTGCTGGCCATCCGACTCAAGATTTTCTTTTGCGCCTGAAGGGCAAGATCTTTGGAACTGAAGGCCTCCATGGTCTGCAATGAGAAGTGAAAAAAGAAGACACAGATGAATTATATGAGTGAAGACATAATCCAATTAGTACCACAAGAGACACAAAGAGAAGTCAGTACTCAATTTTTGGGGGACTTTTTGGAGCTCAGAACAACCCACCTACTCAATTTTTCTCTAGACATTGTATTATTGACGATAAAGAACAGTGGAAAGATGTTCTAATGTCCAACTGTGAAATCTTATACACTATCCTACCAAAGTTATTCGACCCCTTGAGCAAGATGAAAAGTAGCATTTATTTCCATATATTAATACATAGTTGGGCTTCCTAGCGTCTAGTGACATCGGGTACTCTCAGTGGCAAACTTCTACTGATGTCTGATACACTTCAGCTGGTATCACCCTCCATTCATCCTACAAATGTGTGGCAAGTTCTCTCAAAGAAGATGGACATTGATTATTTTCTGACTCGGAGTTCCAGTTTATCTCAAAGATGTTCAATAAGTTCAGGTCGGGATTCTATGCAGCCAGTCCAATTGTGGAACTTCTGTTCTTCCGTAAACCAGTGTTTGATTTGTGACAAAGCGCGTTGTCTTGTTGGAAGTATGGCCAACCATTCCCAGAGTATTACCACATTGTAGGCAGCACATTATTATCTAGAATGTCAGGGTCACCTCCGTGTTCATGGTTCTTGTCACCACAACCACTGTACTGAGACCATGCCACGTTATACATCCTAAAACCATAATGGAACCTCCACCGTACTTAACTGTTTACAAAACACACTCAGGCAAAAAACATCCCCCATCATATTCCATCACACCCAGGTATGTCCAGCCTTTATGAAGATGGAGTAGATTGATTTGTTACTCCATAGAGCGATCTTCCATTGATCAACTGTCCATTGACAGCACTCACCACTGTGAGAGAACTCACCAGACATTCTAAGGATGAATGGAGGGAAATACCAGCTGAAGTATATCAGACTTTTGTATAAAGTACGCCATAGAAGGTATCCAATGTCATTAGGGCCAAAGGAGGCCAACTAAGTATTAACATATGGGCATAAATACTACATCTCAACCAGATGCCTACACACCACCTTCTAGACCATTTCTTAGGAGAAGATGGACAGTGTAGACCACCAGCTTCTAATATTTGCTGCATTTTCAACCTTCACCACAAATGATTTCAGTCTAGAAGATGAATTCTGAGTGAGGAATGAGGGACAGGGTAATAGTGAACATACACACTAGTCGTAAGTTGGCAAGACACTTGGATAGTCAACTGGATGCCTATAGAATAGATGCATTCTTAAGAAAAGATGGACAATATAGACCATCAGCTTCTAATATTTTGCACATTGACCAAAAATGATTCCAGTCTAGAAGATAAATCTGAAATACGCCAGCTGTTCTGAGCCCTTATTGCCCAATATTCAGGACTAATGAAAGTCATTTCATTTTAAATTTCCATTCTCGTTGGACTCAGACCAAGAATTCCCTCCTAAGAAGCTCCGAGTAGGATACTACGAGTCGTATTTACATTCCTTCACACTGGAGATAATTAGAAACATTTTGGTATGATTAATATGGATATAATAGAACACAGATTTGGAGACAGACTGCCAGTATAATTTTGTCTTCTGGTTGAAAGCCCTCACAGAAGAGTCTGGTCAGATTCAGACCCAGTGTTCCAACCTAGTAGCATAAAAAAAAAAAAAAACAAACCACAGTACATCACCTAAGCGTGATGTCAGCTCAGCCACGGCTTCTAAGGTAATGTCAGCTCAGCCACGTTAGGTGATGTCAGCTCAGCCACGTTAGGTGATGTCAGCTCAGCCACGGCTTCTCTCCTGCTTTTTTTATGCAGCTTGGCCTTATTTTGGGGGTAGGGCTTATATTTCAAGCCTCCCTCGAAAATCCTCTCACATGGTGCTACAAAGTGGCGCGACATAGCCGTGAGAAAACGCAGCGACATTGCAAGGACTACCGATGTGATATCACTGTGATTTTCTCATGCCGATATCGCGTCGCCCGTGTGGAAGAGGCCTAAAGCTGTCTTCTGGTGAAATTTATTGATGACTTAGGCTGGCTTTACATGGGCTACAAAATTGCATGTATGAGGAGCCCATGGTTTCCAATGGGTTCTTCCACACAAGCGGTGTTTTGCCGGCTGCTACATTGCGAGACTACAAAATTGCGGCATGCTCTATACAGCCGTGATTTGCGATGTCTTGTATGACATGGTTCTCTATGGAGTATCCTTGTTTATGGCATTGCATAACACGAACTTGTAGATAGCTCCGACCCCTGTGTAGTGGCCGGTGTTGGTAAGTGTAGGTGCAGTTCTCACTGATTTTTAATGGGAACTTTGCCTGCAATTACCAGCACAGCCCACTACACAACGGTTGGAGCTATCTGCTTCCACTCCTTGGTGCTGACAGAGAGCATCTGAACAGGTGATCAACTGGGGGTCCTGAGTGACAATAGCATATGACCGGAAAACCCCCTTAACTCTCACGGAAATGACTGAATGTTAGTCTAAAGATTCCCGGCCTAAAGATGTCTTTCTCTAACTTTTTGACACTGCATAAATGGACATTGCCAGGAGGAGCAACCCAATTTTCATTATTTCTTACCACCTAGAGACTCTAAAGCGGTCATTCCACAGTTCCACCCTATGACCTCATGAGAATGATGTGATAAGAATGATGTCACTATGTTGCTCTCGCTCTCTTTAGCGAACTTCCAGCTTCTCGGTATTACAGGGGTAATCCAGTGACATTAAAGGGGTTGTCCCGAGGCAGCAAGTGGGTCTATACACTTCTGTATGGCCATAATAATGCACTTTGTAATGTACATTGTGCATTAATTATGAGCCATACAGAAGTTATAAAAAGTTTTATACTTACCTGCTCCGTTGCTGGCGTCCTCGTTCCCATGGAGCCGACTAATTTTCGCCCTCCGATGGCCAAATTAGCCGCGCTTGCGCAGTCCGGGTCTTCTGCTTTCTTCTATGGAGCCGCTCGTGCCAGAGAGCGGCTCCGTGTAGCTCCGCCCCGTCACGTGCCGATTCCAGCCAATCAGGAGGCTGGAATCGGCAGTGGACCGCACAGAAGAGCTGCGGTCCACGAAGGTAGAAGATCCCGGCGGCCATCTTCAGCGGTAAGTATTGAAGTCACCGGACCGCCGGGATTCAGGTAAGCGCTGTGCGGGTGGTTTTTTTAACCCCTGCATCGGGGTTGTCTCGCGCCGAACGGGGGGGGGGGGTTTAAAAAAAAAAAAACCCGTTTCGGCGCGGGACATCTCCTTTAAATCATCCCCTATCCACAAGACAACTAGCTGATTGGTGGGGGCCCAACTGCTGGGACCTCGACTAATAGCCAGAATGGGGGTCCCAGCTCCCCCAAAAGACTGGCAAAATGAACGGAGCGGCAATGCGCATGCTCTGCCACCATTCCATTCATTTCATTGGGAGCGTTGAAAGTAGTTCAAGCACTCGTTAATTTTCGGCATTCTCATTGAAATGAATGGAGCAATGGCCGAGCATCCCGCTGCCGCTGCGTTCATTTTGCCAGTCTTTCGGGGAATTTAAAGGGATTGTCTAGGATTAGAAAAACATGGCTGCTTTCTCCCTGCATCTCTGTCACACCCGTCCATGGGTTGTGTCTGGAATTACAACTTTACTCAATTAAAGTGAATGGGGCTGAGCTGTAATATCACAGACAACCTGTGGACGGGTGTGGCGCTGTTTTTTGGATGAAGTCAACTCTTTTAATTGACTTGGTATGAATTCATAGATCCTAGAAGTTAGGTGCACATGATTAAATTGTGGGACCTCAGGGGCCCAAAGTAGCCTTGTTTAACCCCTTCCCACACCAGGGTGTATATTTACAGCTTAGGTGAGAAGGGGCTCCCATAAATGGGTGTACAGTTATGCTCTATAGATGGCGTGGGCTCAGCTTCTGTGACCGGCAGCCGGCCTCCCATTGCAAAACCAATCCCCACTGTTAACTCCTTACATTCTGTGATCAATGTTGACCGCGGCATGTTAAAGGTTCACAGAGGGTGGAGGTTGGGGGCGCTCCCTCTGTGAAGTCATCAGCCCATGTCATGGCCTTTGGTTTGCCATGGCAAGTGATTGCCGTGATAAGCAATAATGCATTGCAGTACAGAAGTACTGCTGTGTATTATCACAAAAACTGTAGCATCACAGGTTCAAGTCTCCTTCAGGACTGAAAAAAAAAATGTACACAGCATACTTTATGATCGGTAGTGGTCCAACCCACCAATCTGGAGAACAGGGACCAGTCAGTCCTTGAATGAATGGAGCACTGGAGATCACTGAATTCAAGCGCTTCAACTATCTCTGGTGCTGTCATTGAAGTGAATGGCGGGGGTGGCGCCTGCTCCAGTCACTCGGGGACTGACAGGACCTCCGTTGTCTGGTGGTCAGACCCCTACCAATCACTGCCAACTTCGCCTCAAATCCAGGTTAGCCAAAATATGGAGAAGAAGGGTGGTGGCACGAGATCTTCATCCAAATCATTTACTTGCAGTACAAGGCAGTATATATATAATGGCCTAATATTCTCAGAAAATTCCAGACCCCAATCGTTTTTGTGGATTTGATTAATGAATTCTTCGTCTGTGGCCTTTGGGCCATCCCATATTATCAATATATGGTCTATAGATCTTTTATGCTGAAACATACCATCAAAGCAGGATCACCTATGAGGAGACTATACTGCAATTCCTGGCTCATAGGTGTGGAGTCCTGTCATTTTCGGACAGACTCCATACCAGGTGAGTCCTATATTTATTACTCTATACGCTATACTAATATATCCTAATTAGAGATGAGGGAGTATACCCACTAAGGCACATTACTCGAGCGAGTAGTGCCTTAGCCGAGTATCACCCCGCTCATCTCTAAAGATTCGGGGGCTGGCGGGGGCGGGGAGCGGCGGGGTAGAGCGGGGAGGAACGGAGGGGAGATCTCTCTCTCCCCCCGCCGCTCCCCGCCGCAACTCACCTGTCACCCGCGCCGGCCCCCGAATCTTTAGAGACAAGCGGGGAGATACTCGGCTAAGGCACTACTCTCTCGAGTAATGTGCCTTAGCGAGTATACTCGCTCATCTCTAGTTCTAAACTAATATATTTTATATAATTCTTTCTGAAATCTCCTCTTTTGAGCGCAGATACAACACTATAAACCCTTGTCCATAGGGTTGTGTGTGGCATTGCAGAACAGCTCCAATGATGTGAATGGAAGCGGAGCTGTACTACCAGACACAACCCTATGGACAAGGGTGGCGCTGTGTTTGGAAGAAAGCAGCCATGTTTTTCTAACCCCGGACAACCCCTTTAAGTGTCCCTCTTTATAGCATCTCCAAACCGAAGCTTCATTTCTAAATAGCCGGAGGCTGCAGTTCTTCCTCTTATTTGCAGCCCTCGTTTGTTGTGTTAACCGTGCATTTGGCGTGCACGAGTCTCGCTTCACGCCGCGCAGGATGCAGGAAGTGTTTCCTGTTTAATTAGAATAGAACGAGCTGTGCAAACAACGACCCATTATGTCTGACACTTCAACAGGCGCTACCGAAAAAAAAAAACCCCTCCCATTGTTATCAGGTGCGCTGCGCGGTCTAATGTCACCGTATATCGGATTTCCAACGCGACTCGTCCGTGGTTGCCAATAACAATCCCTGCCTCCCCCTCCCCGCCGCGAGTCACATGCTTTCTGAAGAAGCATCTGTAGCGCGGCCAAAAATGAGAATGCAAGCAAGATTTGTTTCTTCTTTTTTGGAAACGTCCCATTAACCCCTTATGCACCGCTAACACTTTTGACTAGTTTCCACAGGCGTATGCGGGTCTCGGCCCCGTAAATATGCAGCGTACTTACACGGCCAAATACGCAACGCCCGTAGAACGATGTAGAACGATGCATCCAAGTTGTGACGTATCCGATGCAAACTTGTGCTTCAGAATGTAGGAAAGATGGTGGACAACCACTACGGTCACCCAGCTTTCCCAGAGCCCTGAGCAGCATTCTGACCCCTGCTTCATAAACTGGCCTCTGATACACTTGCCACTTGCAGTTGGCATCGGACACCATGTATGGATGCCTGTGCATATGCTGTCCCATACACAGACGGACTCACGTGCACTTGCATCTCCTAATTCTAAACTGTGATATGAACAGGCATGCAAGCGGCCCAGCAACAACCCGACAGGCATTTCACTCATTTAGCCTGCAGCTTAGGCTGGCAGTGGCAGCCACCGCTGAATCAGTGACTGCTGATTTCTCCCCCAGCGTCTGCTGCAGTCTGGAAATTGTTGGGCTGATTCGGGGCTGGAGACCAATAGGGGGTCCCTATTACTAATGGAGCCACTATGGGGGCCACTAATATTACTGGGGCCACTATGAGGGAAACTATTACTACTGGGGCCATTAATGGGGTTACTATTACTGCCACTGAGAAAGTCACTTACTATTGGGGCTACTACTGGGGGCCAATTTTACTACTGCATCCACTTTGGTGTCACTTTTACTGGGGCCATTTAGGGGGGGTTAATATTGCTATTGGGGCCACTAAGCTGGACACTATTGGGGCCACCAAGGAGGACACTTGCTATTGGGGTCACTAAAGAGGACACTTGCTATTGGGGTCACTATGGAGGACACTTGCTAATGGGGCCACTGAGGAGGACACTTACTATTGGGGCCACTAAGGAGGACACTTGCTTTTTTGGCCCACTAAGGAGGATACTTACTATTGGGGTCACTAAGGAGGACACTTGCTGTTGGGGTCACTAAGGAGGACACTTGCTATTGGGGTCACTAAAGAGGACACTTGCTATTGGGGTCACTATGGAGGACACTTGCTATTGGGGCCACTGAGGAGGACACTTACTATTGGGGTCACTAAAGAGGACACTTACTATTGGGGCCACCAAGGAGGACACTTACTATTGGGGTCACTAAAGAGGACACTTACTATTGGGGCCACCAAGGAGGACACTTACTATTGGGGCCACCAAGGAAGACACTTACTATTGGGGTCACTAAAGAGGACACTTACTATTGGGGCCACCAAGGAAGACACTTACTATTGGGGTCACTAAAGAGGACACTTACTATTGGGGCCACCAAGGAAGACACTTACTATCGGGGCCACCAAGGGGGACACTTACTATATTGGTCACTAAGAAGGACACTTACTATTGGGGCCACCAAGGAGGACACTTACTATAGTGGTCACTAAGAAGGACACTTACTATTGGGGCCACTACTACTCTGTCACTGCAGACAAGTATAAAATGGTACAAATATACGTTGGGTATCTTGTGTATTGACGATTTTGGAAGGGGACACCACTCCACACTTCACCTGAGGTACCATAAAAGCTTGGAGCCCCCCTGATTATGGGTCCGTATGCTGTTTGTGCGTCATTCGTTTTTTCATACATATAATAAAGCTTACTGTGTCGGAGGCCTACGGCGGTGCCACCCAGCTTCCCCACAAGGAGATAGAAGTAAGAGAAGGATAAACAGCAGTACAATACTTGGGGACTTGGCGTCCTCCTCCCGCTGCCACTCAGGCGCTCTCCTTTCTAGGAGGATGTTTGCTTTCGGCTTTTCGGTCATCTTAAGAAATAATCCTGTTTATGTTCTGATGAAACAAACGGAAACATTCCAGAACAGAGAAGCAAAAATGAAGCAGTTTTTGATGTAACGAGCGACTCCCCCACTTCCTCCTCTAACACTCACCATTACTGGGGAAATCTAGATGGTCACCCAGCTTTTCTCAGAGCTCTTCCCAACTGTGGCACGCTTTCCCCTGCTGTCTGTCGGCTTCCCTGTACCAGGAGGATCAGGATGAGCAGCGCTCCAGATCCCTTCCATTGAGGGAAGTGCTACTGACAATGCTGCCTCCGTGAAGACAAGCCTTTGGGAGTACCCCTTAACCCTTTAGTGACTCGGCCTATCTTCAACTCCACTTTTCAATAGTCATAACTTTTTTATTTTCCATCCCCACGGCCGTATGAGGGTTGTTTGCGTGGTATTTACCAATATACGCTACAGTCTGATGCACGGGCTCAGCATATATGCCGTCGGGCAGGGGGGAAAAGAGCTTCCCTCGCTGACTCCCCTCCTCTCTCCTCCCCTCTGGCTGTTTGCAATGGGACGGGGCGGGGCAAAGCTAAGCCTGTGTGATCTGATGCATTGGAATCCAATGCATCAGATGGTAGCGTATATTGGCCAGCCGTGAAAACGCCGGCCGATATACGCTTGTGTGAATAAGCCCTTATCTTGTATTATATGCTTTTATTATTTAAAAAACGCTAGTGGGTAAAAGCTCTAACATGGGATATTTTTTGTACTATTATGACAAATTTTATGCCCCTGTAGGGATATTGAACCTGTGACCCTTTGATCACCCTGTTCCCGTAATACACTTCAGTACTGCAGCACATTATCTATATTCTTTACCATTACAAGCCAGACCTGGAGGCCATTGACTGGCGGTCAGTTGCCCTCGTAACCCATAGCCCCTCCGCGATGGATTGACAGAGGACTGATGATATTACAGAGGGAGCTCCCTCCCTCTGTTAACCCCATACTTGCCATGATCAACATTGATCGTGGTATGTTAGTGATTAACAGCAGGGATCGGTGTTCTCACCAATCCCTTTCAGTGCAGTGAAACCCAGGCTGCCAGTTATAGCCAGCTCCTGGTGTGGATGATGTAGGTTCAAATCCCAGTCCTATACCATCTATATGCGCGGGAACCCCTTTCCTTCGTGATGTACATATATATCATGGAGCAGGAAGGGGTTAAGGATGTGCAGTATATGAAGGACCTAACTGGTTGCTAAAGCCCTTTTACATGGCCTGATGATAGGGCACAAAAAGTCGCATGAACACTCGCTTGCCCGATCATCGAGCCGTGCGAAACTGCAGCCAATTAGCTGATAAGCGAGCCAACGCTCATTGACCGGCTAATCACATCTTTTATGCAGCTGAAAAAAATCATCACTCCTTTCAGCACACCTCCCCGTGTAAATGGGGGATGTGATGCTAACGATGATGAAGGTGCATGTGGGATGAATGATTATGTGAATAACCAGCTAAAGGCCAGAGAAGTGAGCACTGATCTCGTTGAGCAGCGATACTAATTAGGAAACTATCAAGGAGTTTAAAAGGAACCTCAGCGGAGATGCTTGAAGACTGTTCTTTCCTGGGTAGTGCTGCTTGTAGGCCGAATTGCCAAATATTAAGCTGTATGATAGCTCTATATGCGAACACCTTACACTTAACGTCATGGTCCAGTTGTGCCCACTTAACTCCTTCACACCCCAGGACATACATGGGGTCTGGGGGTCTGGGAAGTCCTCACACCCTCTGACCTTTTTGCATGTTGTTATGTTATGTCAGGTCTCTCCAGAGATGTCCCATTGGGTTCAGGGCTTTGGCCAGGCCAGTCAAGGACATTCACAGAGATGTCCCTAAGCCCTCTGGTGTAGTTTGGGGTCTTAAGGTCATTGTCTTGTTGGATGATGACCCTTCTGCCCAGTCTGAGGTCGCCTGCGGTCTGGATCAGGTTGTCATTATCTCTGTACTTTGCTCCATTAAGCTTTCCCTCCACCCTGATCGATCTCCCCTCCCCCAGCAAGATGCTCCACCACCAGGTGTCACTGTAGGGATGGTATTAGGCAGGTGATGAACGCCGCCTGGTTTTCCTCCACCCTGACCGGTCTTTCCTCCTCCAGCAAGATGCTCAACCACCAGGCTTCACTGTAGGGATGGTATTGGGCAGGTCATGAGCGGCGCCTGGTTTCCTCCAGACAGACTGCTTAGAGGCCATAAAGTTCCATCAGAGCAGAGAATCTTGTTTCTCACAGTCTGCGAGCCTTTAGGTTTTTTTTTGGTAACTCTGAGGGCTTCCATGTGTCTTATTGAGGAGGCTTCTTTCTGGCCCCTCCACCATAAAGCCCAGATTGGTGGAGGCTGCAGGGATGGTTGACCTTCTGGAAGTTTCTCCCATCTATTCACAGGATCTTTGGAGTGCAGCCAGAGTGACCGCTGGGTTCTTGGTCACCTCTCTTACCGAGACCCTTCTCCCCCTTAGTTTGGGGGGTCAACGGCTCTAGAAAGAGTCCTGGTTGTTCTTCCATGTAAGTATTATGGGGGCCGCTGGGCTCTTGGTCACCTCTCTTACCGAGATCCTTCTTCCCCTTAGTTTGGGGGTCGGCAGCTCTAGGAAGAGTCCTGGTTGTTCTTCCATGTAAGTATTATGGGGGCCGCTGGGCTCTTGGGAACTTTCAGAGCAGCAGAGATGTGTTTGTAGCTTCTCCAGATCTGTTCCTCCACACAATCCTGTCTCTGAGCTCTACAAGCAGTTCTCTCCTCCTCCTTGGTTCTGGCTCTGATCTGCATTGTGAGCAGTGAGAGCTTATGTATACAGCGTGGTCTTTTATGTCCAATCAGATGAATTTCCCACAGGTGACTCCAATCAGGGTGTAGAAAGGTGATCAAGAGAAATGGGAGCCCCCAGAGCTAAATGTCACGTGTCGTACCAAAGGGTGTGAATACTTATGTCAGGGCAAAATGGGAGTTTTTGCTTTTTAAAAACTTTACAAAGACTTCTCACATTCTGTTGTCACTCTGTCATTATGGGGTATTAAGTGCTGAATGATGGGGAAAATACAAAAACATAACAAAATGTAAAAAAGTGTCTGAAGACTTTATGTATGTGTAGGTGCGCGGGGATCAGACACAGCCAGTGTCATGTGTCTTTCATAGCTGACACAGGGCTGCAACAGCCGTGATAGCTGTTAACCTTTTTAAATTGATGCCATCTTAAAGCAATGCCGGCAGAAATACCATACACTGCAATACTGAAATGTATGAGATCGCAAGTTCAAGTCCCCTTACGGGACTAAGAAGAAAAAGTAAAGATAAGGGAAAAAATTACTGTAAAAATGAAAAGAAATAAAAAACTCTTTTTCTGTATTTTACAATTAAAATATCAAAACAAAAAACCCCACAACATATTTGGTATGACTCCGCCCGTAAAAGTCAGATCTATCAAAGCAAAACATTATTTACCCCGCAGGGTGGACATTGTCAAAAAAAGGGAATAGACAACATCAGAATTGCACTTTTTTGATCACCCAGTGTCCAAGAAAATATGTAAAAAAAAAATGATCAAAAAGTCAGAATTACTCCAAAAGGGTACGAATAGAAACTACACGATGTCTCGCAAAAAACGAGCCCCCACACAAGTATACTGACAGAAAAATAGAATAGTTATGCTGGTCAGAAAACGGTAACAGAAAATATGTATATTTTGTTAGATATTTTATTTTTAAAAAGTAGTACAGCAAAAACTTCAGACTCACTTCTCCATCCTGACTGACACTTTGGAGGGGCATTGGATGGAGGCTACTGCACCTACTAGTTCACTTTTCATAGGGCATCGTACATATATTCAAGCCTAAAAGGGGTTGTCCCAGTGCCACACTGACTTTAATTTTAAGGGATATTCTAACTAACATCTGAGAACTGAAGGGCCTATTATTTCTGGTGGAGACTTTCCATTAAAGTCTTCAGCCCATTAGAGGCAAGTTGGCTGTTTCATAGACTTTGTTGGAAACGTATTGTCTTTGCTCTGCAACGTCTCCATTGGGAACAAAGTCAACAACCAATTTTTGGGTCCGACATGTAACCTGAGGAACCATCACAGAGATATGTTGAAAAAAAGGTGTAAAAAGTCACAACCCTCTGGGGAAATGAGAACGACTTTCTCTGGTGGCCTGTAGATCCCTTATGCCACACACAAAAAAAGAAGGCCAGCTTGACCTGATTCCCCAACACAAAAAATATTCACAACCTAATGGCACAGTAATAGTTAAATGAGCATACTATCGTTCTTTAGAAAACTGAATCAGTTGCACAAAAGCAACTACTTCCGTAAAAGGAATGAGTCATTCGACATGTGAAATAGGTCGATATATAAGACAACTGCCCTAAGAGCAAAAATAGAAAGTACCAATATAATGAAATGTCTTATAGCAACTATCTGATTACAGGTAATATCTAGAAACGATTGATAAAGCTGATAAACAGTACTAAATGGAAAATCAAAGAATTGAAACAACGGATATACAACGACTTCACACATGGCCAAGGATGTAAAAGAATATAACTATGATAATACTGCCCCCTATGTACAAGAATATAACTACTATAATACTGCCCCCCTATGTACAAGAATATAACTACTATTATACTGCCCCCTATGTACAAGAATATGACTACTATAATACTACCCCCTTATGTACAAGAATATATCTACTATAATACTGCCTCCTATGTACAAGAATATAACTACTATAATACTGCCCCCCTATGTACAAGAATATAACTACTATTATACTGCCCCCTATGTACAAGAATATGACTACTATAATACTACCCCCTTATGTACAAGAATATATCTACTATAATACTGCCTCCTATGTACAAGAATATAACTACTATAATACTGCCCCCTATGTACAAGAATATAACTACTATAATACTGCTCCCTATGTACAAGAATATAACTACTATAATACTGCCCCCTATGTACAAGAATATAACTACTATAATACTGCTCCTATGTACAAGAATATAACTACTATTATACTGCGCCCTATGTACAAAAATGTAACTACTATAATACTGCCCCCTATGTACAGGAATATAACTACTATAATACTGCCCCTATGTACAAGAATATAACTACTATAATACTGCCCCCTATGTACAGGAATATAACTACTATAATACTGTCCTCTATGTACAAGAATATAACTACTATAATACTGCCCCCTATGTACAAGAATATAACTACTATAATACTGCCCCCTATGTACAAGAATATAACTACTATAATACTGCCCCCTATGTACAAGAATATAACTACTATAATACTGCCCCTATGTACAAGAATATAACTACTATAATAGTGCCCCCTATGTACAAGAATATAACTACTATAATACTGCTCCTATGTACAAGAATATAACTACTATAATAATGCTCCTATGTACAAGAATATAACTGCTATAGTACTGCCTCCTATATACAAGAATATAACTACTATAATACTGCCCCCTATGTACAAGAATATAGCTACTATAATACTGCCCCCTATGTACAAGAATATAACTACTATAAAACTCCCCTCTATGTACAGGAATATGACTACTATAATACTGCCCCCTATGTACAAGAATATAACTACTATAATACTGCTCCCATGTACAAGAATATAACTACTATAATACTGCCCTCCTATGTACAAGAATATAACTACTATAATACTGCCCCCTATGTACAGGAATATAACTACTATAATACTGTCCACTATGTACAAGAATATAACTACTATAATACTGCGTCCTATGTACAAGAATATAACTACTATAATACTGCCCCCTAAGTACAAGAATATAACTACTATAATACTGCGCCCTATGTACAAGAATATAACTACTATAATACTGCCCCCTATGTACAAGAATATAACTACTATAATACTGCCCCCTATGTACAAGAATATAACTACTATAATACTGCTCCTATGTACAAGAATATAACTACTATAATACTGCCCCCTATGTACAAGAATAGAACTACTATAATACTGCTCCTATGTACAAGAATATAACTACTATAATACTGCCCCCTATGGACAAGAATATAACTACTATAATACTGCGTCCTATGTACAAGAATATAGCTACTATAATACTGCCCCCTATGTACAAGAATATAACTACTATAAAACTCCCCTCTATGTACAAGAACATGACTACTATATTACTGTCCCCTATGTACAAGAATATAACTACTATAATACTGCACCCTATGTACAAGAATATAACTACTATAATACTGCCCCCTATGTACAAGAATATAACTACTATAATACTGCCCCCTATATACAGGAATATAACTACTATAATACTGTCCACTATGTACAAGAATATAACTACTATAATACTGCTCCCTGTGTACAATAATATAACTACTATAATACTGCCCCCCGTGTATAAGAATATAACTACTATAATACTGCGTCCTATGTACAAGAATATAACTACTATAATATTGCCCCCTATGTACAAGAATATAACTGCTATAATACTGCTCCTATGTACAAGAATATAACTACTATAATACTGCTCCTATGTACAATAATATAACTACTATAATACTGCTCCCTATGTACAAGAATATAACTACTATAATACTGCCCCTATGTACAAGAATATAACTACTATAATACTGTCCCCAATGTACAAGAATATAACTACTATAATACTGCCCCTATGTACAAGAATATAACTACTATAATACTGCCTCCTAAGTACAAGAATATAACTACTATAATACTGCCCCTATGTACAAGAATATAACTACTATAATACTGCCCCCTATGAACAAGAATATTACTATAATACTGCCCCCTATGGACAAGAATATAACTACTATAATACTGCCCCCTATGGACAAGAATATAACTACTATAATACTGCCCCCTATGAACAAGAATATTACTATAATACTGCTTCCTATGTACAAGAATATAACTACTATAATACTGCCCCCTTTGTACAAGAATATAACTACTATAATACTGCCCCCTATGGACAAGAATATAACTACTATAATACTGCCCCCTATGAACAAGAATATTACTATAATACTGCTCCTATGTACAAGAATATAACTACTATAATACTGCCCCCTTTGTACAAGAATATAACTACTATAATACTGCCTCCTATGTACAAGAATATAACTACTACCTTGTTTCCCTGAAAATAAGACCCCATCTTATATTAATTTTTGCCCCAAAAGAGGCACAAGGTCTTGTTTTTGGGGGATATCTTACCTAGTGGGCTCGGTTCAGTTCCCTCGCGCTGCTCTCCACAGCTTCATCGCGCTTCTCGCAGTCCTCGGCCACTCATACAACTACTTCCTGGTTACAGGATTCAGAAATCCTGCCTCTAGGAAGTGATCGCTATGATTGGCCAATCAATGCAGTGCTGGATGAACCAATGTGATGGCTGTGATTGGTTTATCGAGAGCTGCAATAATTGGCTGAGCAGCGGTGCAAGAACCAATCAACAGCCATCGAGTTGTAGAGGTGGGATTTATGAATTAGCTGAGCCATGGCCAATCTCAGCCATCGCATTGGTTTATGCAGCGCTGCATTGATTGGCTGAGCAGCGGTCAAAGAACCAATCCCAGCCATCGCTTCCTGCAGGTGGGATTTACTAATCCTGTAACCAGGACGAGGTACTGTACGAGAGGACTGCGGGAACCACGCCAAACCTCTAGAGAGCAGCAGGAGGGACCTAGACCAAGCCTGCTAGGTAATGTATTCTGTTTTTTTATGCAGTGTAACTAAGGCTTATTTTCAGGGTAGGGCTTATATTTCAAGCCTGCCCAAAAACTAGGCTAGAGCATATTTTCGAGGTAGGGATTATTTTTGAGGAAACCGGGTATAATACTGCCCCCTATGTATAGGAATATATCTTGAATTCGGTGAAGCTGGCCACAGACCTAAAGACTGACATCACCATTAAATGGACTATCCTATTACTTGAATAGAAGTACAAGGTGTCTTTGTGATCATGTAGGTGTAGGAAGGGTTAATTCGTGGCGGTGTACAAGTGTTAAGCGTGGGCCCAGTGACCCGCTGCTGTAGGTGACGCACTCTAGTAGAACATTCCCAGTTAGATTCCCATTAGCCATCCATCACATTGATTTGTGTTTAATGGGCTCATAAAGGCATGAGGAATTACGGGCAGCAGCGGCAGCCATGCACCGCAGAGCATTAACCCCTTCACGGTCAGTGCGCTTGCTCAATCCATACTAGAACGGGAGTAATTATTTTTTTCATTGACATTATTTTCGCGCCCAGGGGACATGCCTGTACTTCCAGACGAGGCTGAATCATCCCTGGATAATTTGTGTTTAGTAAGCAGTGTAAACACTGGCAGCGCCGCGGTGTGTACGTGTGCGTGCTTGGCATACAGCGCCTCAGGAGCAGCACTTGCTATCCTTTTGTTTAAGCCTCTCCCAGTGTGAAGTGTCGCCTTTAACTGTGATCAAAATCTCTGAGTTGCACCACACGAGCTGGGCCGTGTGCTGCCCCAAAATCATCCATACCTCAATGGACAGACTGCATGCTCAGTGATGGCACTGCTGCTCTCTAGTGAATGGATAGGTGGCATTCTCAGTGATGTCACCGTCGCTCTCTAGGGAATGGATAGGATGCATTCTCAGTGATGTCACCGCTGCTCTCTAGTGAATGGATAGGATGCATTCTCAGTGATGTCACCACTGCTCTCTATTGAATGGACAGCCTGTTTTCTCGGTGATGTCACCGCTGCTCTCCAGTGAATGGGTAGTCTGTTTCCTCAGTGATGTCATCGCTGCTCTCCAGTGAATGGGTAGGCTGTATTCTCAGTGATGTCACCGCTGCTCTCCAGTGAATGGTTAGTCTGTTGCCTCAGTGATGTCACCGCTGTTTTCCAGTGAATAGGTAGGCTGTTTCCTCAGTGATGTCAGCGCTGCTCTCTAGTGAATGGGTAGGCTGTTTGCTCAGTGATGTCACCGCTGCTCTCCAGTGAATGGGTAGGTTGTTTCCTCAGTGATGTCACCGCTGCTCTCCAGTTAATGGGTAGGCTGTTTGCTCAGTGATGTCATCGCTGCTCTCCAGTGAATGGGTAGGCTGTTTCCTCAGTGATGTCAGCGCTGCTCTCCAGTGAATGGATAGTCTGTTGCCTCAGTGATGTCACCGCTGCTCTCTAGTGAATGGGTAGGCTGTTTCCTCAGTGATGTCACCGCTGCTCTCCAGTGAATGGGTAGGTTGTTTCCTCAGTGATGTCACCGCTGCTCTCCAGTTAATGGGTAGGCTGTTTGCTCAGTGATGTCATCGCTGCTCTCCAGTGAATGGGTAGGCTGTTTCCTCAGTGATGTCAGCGCTGCTCTCCAGTGAATGGATAGTCTGTTGCCTCAGTGATGTCACCGCTGCTCTCTAGTGAATGGGTAGGCTGTTTCCTCAGTGATGTCACCGCTGCTCTCCAGTGAATGGGTAGGTTGTTTCCTCAGTGATGTCACCGCTGCTCTCCAGTTAATGGGTAGGCTGTTTGCTCAGTGATGTCATCGCTGCTCTCCAGTGAATGGGTAGGCTGTTTCCTCAGTGATGTCAGCGCTGCTCTCCAGTGAATGGATAGTCTGTTGCCTCAGTGATGTCACCGCTGCTCTCTAGTGAATGGATAGTCTGTTTCCTCAGTGATGTCACCGCTGCTCTCCAGTGAATGGGTAGGTTGTTTCCTCAGTGATGTCACCGCTGCTCTCCAGTTAATGGGTAGGCTGCATCCTTTGTCCTCTCTGTAGTGGATTAGTAGGTGGTGTAGTCAGTGATGTCAGCGGTCGGTGAAGGGTGGAGGATTAAGAACTCTCCAAGTCCCATGTTTCTGCAAACAAAGAACTGCAAGGCGTTGGCTGGTATCTGTGAACAGATTTGCCAGTCACCGTGGAACACTTGTACTCTGTACACATGAGGACTGGTAGAGCGCCGGTGAGAATCTCCTTCACCATTTTCAGTGGTCGATGAGAAACACGTCATGTATTATTACAATCAGCCATGAAAAGAATCATCCTCCTCTGTGAAGTTGTTCCCCAGTGACATCTGTATCCGGGGTGGAAATTCACATGATGATCCCTACAGCTGTAACAGGGATAGTCAACCAGGAGTCGTTCCCACTAAGCTGAAGACAAATTATCTAAGCCTATCGTGGTTGATACTGCCTGTTGAGCTACTGTAGGTCAGCCAATTGCAGCTGAATACAAGGCTGGGGCTCGAACTAACATGTCTGAATGCACAACTCGGCATTCCTTAGCTTGGATAGGCTATAACAGCAGATGACCAGTTTCAGCGCCAATGGAAAGGCAAGACTCCAGCGAGCAAAGGAGCACAAAAACTTGTATCACTGAGCATCGGAAAAACCTCTCCTGGTCAGAGGGATCCAGATTTCTGCTGCTCCGTGCTGATGGGAGATCAGAATTGTCAGCTGGTCAGAGCATTTCGGCACCACCATCTAATCTGCAGCAACTACATGAAGCTTCCTGTCCGCAGGGGCCGATATTTCTGCATAATGATTTTATCACTTAGTAGAAACTACACCACAACAAATTGCTGCGGTTCTGAAGACCAAAGGTGGTCCAACATGTTTCTAGATGGAGTCTAATTAAGGGGCCATTCAGCATATATATCTATACATATTAGTTATGTGGCAGCAATCACAGATGGATAACTATGACTTCTAGTCACAAGTCTGTGGTGTAATGATGACACCGTCAAAATCTGCAGGAACTAGAAAGTTACTGGAGATGGCAGGGTTACGACATGTCAGGCTGTCTGTTTCCTGTCCATCCTCAGCCTCATGATGACTGACTGGCTCTAATGCCCCAGAAACCTACAGATATCACATCTGGTGACAGGCTGGCAGTACCCTATGATTACAGTAATACACCACCTACCTCAAATATATAGATCCCAGAGAATGAGAGAGAGAGAGAGAAAAAGAGAAAGAAAGAGAGAGAGAGAGAGAGTGTGTGAGACAGAGAAAGAAAGAGAGAAAGAGAGAGAGCAACAGACAGAAAGAAAGAAAATGAGAATGAAAGAAAAGGAAAGAGAGACAGAAAGATAAAGAAAGTGAGAGAAAGAAAAATAAATAAAGGAAGAAAGAAAAAGACAGAGCAAGAGAGTGAAAGAAACAGAGAGAAATAAAGTGAAAGAAAGAGAGAAAAAGGAGAGAGAGAAAGAGAAATAAAGAAACGAAGAAAGAAAGAAAAGTGAGAAGAAAGGAAGAAAGACAGCTAGAGAGCATGAGAAAGACAGAAAAAGAGAGGAAGAGAGTAAAAAAGAAATAGAGAGAAAGAAAAGAGAGAAAAAGAAAGAGAGCGAGAGAAAGAAATAGAAAGTGAGAGAAAAAATTAGAGAAAAAGAAGGAGAGAGAGTAAAACAAAGAAAGAGTGAGAGAAAATGAGAGAGAGAAAGAGAGAGAAATAAAAAAGAAAGATAGGAAAGAAACCGAAGGAGAGAGAGAAAGAATGTAAGAGAAAGAGAGTGAGAGAATGAGAGAGTGAGAAAGAGAGAAAGACAGAGAACAAGGAAGTAACAGAAAGTAGGAAAGAAAAAGAAATGGAAGAAAAAAAGTAAGAAAGAGAGAGAAAGACAGTGAGAAAGAGAGAGAGAAAGAAAAACAGAGATTGAGAAAGAGAGTAAGAGAATAAAAGAGTGAGAACGAGAGAAAGAAAAACAGAGAGTGAGAAAGCAAGAAAGAAAAAGAGAGATAAAGAAAAAGGGGAGAGAAGGAAATAGAAGGAAAAAAGACAGACAAAAAGAAAGAAAAGAGAGAGATAAAGAAAAAGAAAGCGAGAAAGAAAAAGAGACAGAAAATAAGTAAGAAAGAATGAGAGAAAGAAAGAGAGAAAGAAAAAAAGAAAGAGAAAGAAAGTAAGAAAGAGAAAAAGAGAAAGACAGAAAAAGAGAGAGAAGAAGAGAGAAGGAAATAGAGAGAAAGAAAGAGAGAGAAAGCAGGATAAAGAAAGAGAGAAGAAAGAGACAGAGAAAGAAAGAAAGAGAAAAAGAGAGCGAGAGAAAGAAATAGAAAGTGAGAGAAAAAAGAGCGAAAAAGAACGGGAGGGAAAAAGACAAAGAGAGAAAGAGAGAAAAGTAAAAAAAAGAAAGGGAAAAAAAGAGCGTAGGAAAAAACTGAAGGAGAGAGAAAGAATGTAAGAGAAAGAGAGGGAGAAAGAGAGAGTGATAAAGAGAGTAAGAGAATTAGAGAGTGAGAAAGAGAAAGAAAGAGAGAAAAAGGAAGTAACAGAAAGGAGGAAAGAAAGAAATGGAAGAAAGAAAGAAAGTAAGAAGGAGAGAGAAAGACAGTGACAAAGAGAGAGAAAGAAGAAAAAAGAGAGGGAAAGCAAGAGAGAAGGAAAGAGAGAGGGAAACAGAGAAAAAGTTTGAGAGAAATAAAGAGAGGGAAAGAGAGAGACAATAAGAGAAAAAGAAAGACAAAGAAAGAAAGATATAAAAAGATATAGAGAGATAAAGAGAGAGAAAGAAAGAGAAATATAAAGATCGAAAGTGAAAGATAGAGAGAAGGGAAAAAACTGAAGGAGAGAGAGAGAAAGAATGTAATAGAAAGAGGGGAAGAAAGAGAGGGTGAGAAAGAAAGAGCGAGAAAAAGAGAAAGAAAGATAGAAAGAAAGACAGAGAAAAAGGAAGTAACAGAAAGGCGGAAAGATAGAAAGAGAAAAGGAAGAAAGAAAGAAAGAAAGAAAGAAAGAAAGAAAGAAAGAAAGAGGGGAGAGAAAGAAAGAGTAAAAAAAGAAAGATACAAAGTGAGAGAAAGAAAAAAGAGATAAAAAAGAGAGAGAGAGATAGAGAGTGAAAGAGAGAGAAAAGTAGAAGGAGAAAAAAAGAGAGGGAAAGAAAGAGAAAAGGAAACAGAAAGAAAGAGAGAGAGAGAGAGAGAGGGGGAAATAAAGAAATAGAGAGAGAAAGAAAAAGAAAGAGAGAAAAAAGAGAGGAAAAGAAAAAGAAAGACAAAAGTGAAAGGAAGAAAGAAAGAGAGAGCAAAAGCCAGAGCGAAAAAAAGAGGTAGAGAAAAAGAGAGAAAGAAAGAAAACATAGAGAAAGATAGAGAGTGAGAGAAAGAAAGAATGAAAGAAAGATAAGGAGAGAGAGAGAAAGAAGGAAAGAAAGAGAGTAAGAAAGAAAGCAAGAGAAAGAAAGAGAAAAGAAGTAAGAGAAGGGAGGAAAGAAAGAGAAAAAAAAGAAAAAGAACTAGAGTGAGAACAAAAGAAAGAGGAGAGAGAGAAAGAATGTAAGAGAAAGGGAAAAAGAAAGAGTGAGAAAGAGTGAAAGCAAGAGAAAGAGAGAGAAAGAAAGGAAAAAAGGAAAATAAAGAAGGAAAGAAAGAGAAAAAGGAAGAAACAGAAAGGAGGAAAGAAAGAAAGAAAGAAAGAAAGAAAGAAAGAAAGAAAGAAAGAAAGAAAAGGAAGAATGAACGAAGGAAAGTAAGTAAAAAAAAGAAAGTAAGAAGGAAAGAAAAAGAAAGAAAGGGAAAAAAGGAAAGAAAAAAAAAGACAGCATGATATGGAGAGAGAAAAGAAGAGAGAGAAAGAAGTTAAACAAAGAGAGAGAAAATGGGGATGAGAGATTAAAAAAAAAGAAAGTAAGAGATTTAGCGAGAAACAGACAACCATTGATAGAGAGAGCCAGAAACACAGAGAGGGGGAGAGAGGATGTGAGAAAAGAAAGAAACGTGTAGAGAGGTGGGATTGAGAGAAAATAGAGGGAAGGTGAAAGAGAGAAGAAGGGAAAGAAAAAAAAGTGCAGAAAAAGGACTCAAGAAAGTGACTGAAGGAAGGCAACAGAGACTAAGAGGAGACAGAGACTTTCTCCAAGCTAGATGGATTAACTTCACTCATATTTTCAGCCCACAGAATATACAGTGGAGGATCAGTGACAACTTGTGATCAGGATGACCTGAAAAAGACTGCAGTGGCTGCACTGTGCTGTGACACCAGGGCCACAGGTGACAGAAGTGACAGTACGTAATACATCAAAGATGTGACGGTCCGCACTCTACACATCCCACTGCTGAACAAGAGCAAGCCAATAATACATACCGGTAATACTTCAGGGCTTTCCAGCACCTGAGTACCCTCATCGCTGTCCCCTGCTCGGCACATCTTAGTCACAGCAGCTATGAGTAGAGTTCAGAGTCACTACTGTCATGTTATCTCTTGTCTTATCCCGTTTTTATGATATTGACCCCCCAGAATTAGTACAGAGGTTACTGTAGACCCCACAGCGGTTCCCTTTCCCCTGCAGGTCTAGGCGACAGCAGCTATGAATGGAGTTTAAGGGTCACTGTGAAGACATCCTATCTAGCATCGTATCCTGTTCTTAAGGCACTGATCCCCCCACACTAAAAATAAAGTGCATCTTTAAGGAATTCCCCATCCGTGTTCTTCAGACACTTTATTTCATATAAAAGCTGTAAATTCCTTCCCGGCGTGTCTCTACAAGAGCAGAGAAGAGACAGAATTCATTGTATTCCCATGCTATATCCCTTCTCCAGGAGCTAACAAAACTTAACCCCATCCCTGCCAGATACTGATGTAGCAGTCGTTACCCCAACTGGTGCATGGTGATGACTCGGTTCACAGTTATCATAATGCGCTAAATATCAAGGTAACGTTTCCTACATCTGTACCTATGTCGCCTACGTCTTTACCTTACCTGGAGCAGCTAACAGATGCTGCATGCAGAACACGGCAACGACCAGCCCCGTATGGTAACCCGCTGATAGCGCTACACGGGGCAGTTTTACAGAAGGAAGTCAGATTGCAGCTGAGATTGCTGACTTCTTCTTTGTTCTGCGGTTTGATGTGAAGTAAGAAGGCAGCAGCTGCTTAGAGACGAGACGTAAGAAGTATTCGTGTAAGCGGACCAGCTGTACGGGTGCATGCGGCGCCCCGCTCGCCGGTCCCATATCCCCTTCATTCACTTACTTGGGCAGCTCTCCTGTGAGCCCAGCAGCTTGCACCTTGGATGATAGACTCTCCCGCCTCTGACAGACGCACAAACTTCTCCGATAACAACTTCTCAGGCACTTCCTTGAGGAACTTGAGACCTGGCCCGCCCTCCGACTGGGGAGGGGAAGCCGCACAAGCTGAAGTCATGTCATTCTCAATAACCTGAGGCTTTTGTCGTGAAAACGCTCCAGTACCTGAGAGATGCGGAGGAACGCGGAGATTACGGAGAAACCTGCGTCCTAGTGTAACGCCGCGTCCTCCGTCATGAGACCTCACTGAGCGTCACGATAAAGTGATATCCAGGGCTGAGCGCTGCATCTAAGCCCGACCGCATATTCACAGCGCCCATTTTTACATCCGTATTTTGGACTGAAAACATCAGATGGAAATAGAGCAGATCGTTTAAACTGCTTTTATTCACATGCGCCATTTTTTATAATCGGATGAACGGTCCGAGCAAAAACCAAAAAAATCGCAGCATGTCCTATTTTCTTGCGATTCTGAGATGAACAACACCCTATTGAGGCGATTAAAAAACACGGATGGCACTCGTTTGATGCGACTGCGATCTGTTTTTATTACATGTAACCATAAAAAAGTGTGAGGTCCTTTAATTACATCATTTGGCTGATTGTGCGTTTTTTTTTTTTTTGCTACGGAAACTGCAGATGCGAAACGGACAGAAATCGTGTAAAAAAAAGTACAGAAACGTAAAAAAAAATCACATGAAAAATTAGTCTGATATTTCAGGGCAGAAAAAAAAACTGCCTGTTTTAACATATCCTATCCTGTGTGATACTGTCTGCTGAGCTGTGTATCTAATCCTACCCTGTGTGATACTGTCTGCTGAGCTGTGTATCTAATCCTATCCTGTGTGATACTGTCTGCTGAGCTGTGTATCTAATCCTACCCTGTGTGATACTGTCTGCTGAGCTGTGTATCTAATCCTATCCTGTGTGATACTGTCTGCTGAGCTGTGTATCTAATCCTATCCTGTGTGATACTGTCTGTTGAGCTGTGTATCTAATCCTATCCTGTGTGATACTGTCTGCTGAGCTGTGTATCTAATCCTATCCTGTGTGATACTGTCTGTTGAGCTGTGTATCTAATCCAATCATGTGTGATACTGTCTGCTGAGCCATGTATCTAATCCAATCATGTGTGATACTGTCTGCTGAACTGTGTATCTAATCCTATCCTGTGTGATACTGTCTGCCCAACTGTGTATCTAATCCTATCCTGTGTGATACTGTCTGTTGAGCTGTGTATCTAATCCAATCATGTGTGATACTGTCTGCTGAACTGTGTATCTAATCCTATCCTGTGTGATACCGTCTGCTGAGCTGTGTATCTAACCCTATCCTGTGTGATACTGTCTGCTGAGCTGTGTATCTAATCCTGTCCTATGTGATACTGTCTGTTGAGCTGTGTATCTAATCCTATCCTGTGTGATACTGTCTGTTGAGCTGTGTATCTAATCCAATCATGTGTGTTACTGTCTGCTGAGCAGTGTATCTAATCCTATCCTGTGTGATACTGTCTGCTGAGCTGTGTATCTAATCCTATCCTGTGTGATACTGTCTACTGAGCTGTGTATCTAATCCTCGCCTGTGTGATACTGTCTGCTGAGCAGTGTATCTAATCCTATCCTGTGTGATACTGTCTACTGCGCTGTGTATCTAATCCTCGCCTGTGTGAAACTGTCTGCTGAGCTGTGTATCTAATCCTATCCTGGGTGATACTGTCTGCTGAGCTATGTATCTAATCCTACCCTGTGTGATACTCTGCTGAGCAGTGTATCTAATCTTATCCCGTGTGATACTGTCTGCTGAGCCGTGTATCTAATCCTATCCTGTGTGATAGTCTACTGAGCCGTGTATCTAATCCTATCCTGTGTGATACTGTCTGCTGAGCTGCTGTATCTAATCCTATCATGTGTGATACTGTCTGCTGAGCCACTGTATCTAAGCCTGTCGTGTGACACCGCCTGTTGAGCTGTGTATCTAAGCCCATCATGTGTGATACTTTCTTCTGAAATGGTGTATCTAAACTACAATGTGACACTGTATGCTGATCTGCAGTATCTAAGCCTATGGTGTGTGATACTTTCTAGTATACGACTGTATCTAAGCCGACCTGGAAAGATACTTAGTTGGTGTATTTAATATTGTTATGTGCGATATTGTTTGATAAACCGTGGATCTAATCCCATAGTGCGTGTATCTAAGCCTATCTTGTGTGATATTTTCCGCTGAGCCTCTGTATCTAAGCTTACAAGATGCATGACTCTGTCTTCTGAGTTGGTGTATCTAAGCCTATCATGTGCGTTAGGACTGCTTCACGTTTGCATTTGCGCAGTTGGCCCCGCCCAGCACAATATATTGTCTATGACGGCCCCTTCAGACGGAGATATTTGTGCACGTTTTTGCGCAATACGCAGAGAATAGAGCCCAGTCATATCCGTGGGGTCGTTCCCTTTACCGATTTTTTGCATGCACTTGAGTAGTAGCGCCTCCACTATTTTCCTGCGTGTTTGCGCACCAAGGGCCTTGTAAAAGATTGTAGGAATGGAAAAAAATGCGCACGCAGTACGCAACGGGAAGCAGAATACGCGGCGCAAACCCACCGGGAAACGTACACATCAGGCCCTCATCAGGCCCTCGCCATTTAAATACGGGCGCTCTTTGGAACCGACCCAGTGACATCAATGGGTTTTATTCTCACAGATTTTGCACGTGCGAATACGCATGCAAACAGTTTCTCCGTGTGCGGGGCATGGGGTGTTGCGTGTGGGACACAACCACGCCCCAAATAAAATGGCTGTTTCGTCTAATGAGTTCCAGACGTGTTCTTTTTCAAGCAGAATTGCGCAGTGTATCACGCGCCTCTTTGTGTATTGCGCACATGTCTGTGCCCCCCATAGCCTGTGCCCCCACTACCTCCTGCATCTGACATCCGTTTTCACTGCGTCTTCTCGCACTCCCATAGACGTTCGTGAATTTGGGGCAGAAGAGGAACATTTAGTGACTTTTTGTACATGTAACATCAGTCCGTGTAAAAACCGCATATCTGAATACACCGATTTAAGGGGTCCGTAGGCGGTCAGTAAGCAAATGGACTGAATACCGACAGAAAGTAAGTCCATGGGAATGGGCCCTAACTGTCCGCCGCTGGGGTATCTAAGCCAATCTTGTGTGACTGCTGTATCTAAGTTTATACCATGTGATACACCCCTGGTAGTTATGTGTACATTGCCCTGTACCTGCAGCTCGCCAGCTGTCGCGCTCCGGACACGTGACTGGATCCGCTCGCTTCCTTATGAGATAAGTTTTCTTAAAGTCAGAGAAGCTTCTAGAAGTGAATATGGATGTAATGAGCTGAGAAGTGCAGACACCGGCTCCAAGGAGAGCAACATAACTCACTCTATACTCAGGCCTACATGTGTACATACATATAACACATCCACACAGTATATAAATATATTACCATACAGGGCTCATATAATACATCCACACAGTAAATAAATATATTACCATACAGGGCTCATATAATACATCCACACAGTATATAAATATATTACCATACAGGGCTCATATAATACATCCACACAGTATATAAATTAATTACCATACAGGGCTCATATAATACATCCACACAGTATATAAATATATTACCATACAGGGCTCATATAATACATCCACACAGTATATAAATATATTACCATACAGGGCTCATATAACACATCCACACAGTATATAAATATATTACTATACAGGGCTCATATAACACATCCACACAGTCCCTATATATTACCATAGAGTGCTCATATAACACATCCACACAGTATATAAATATATTACCATACAGTGCTCATATAACACATCCACACAGTATATAAATATATTACCATACAGGGCTCATATAATACATCCACACAGTATATAAATATATTACCATACAGGGCTCATATAATACATCCACACAGTATATAAATATATTACCATACAGTGCTCATTTAATACATCCACACAGTATATAAATATATTACCATACAGTGCTCATATAATACATCCACACAGTATATAAATATATTACCATACAGGGCTCATATAATACATCCACACAGTATATAAATATATTACCATACAGTGCTCATATAACACATCCACACAGTATATAAATATATTACCATACAGTGCTCATATAACACATCCACACAGTATATAAATATATTGCCATAGAGTGCTCATATAATACATCCACACAGTATATAAATATATTACCATACAGGGCTCATATAATACATCCACACAGTATATAAATATATTACCATACAGTGCTCATATAATACATCCACACAGTATATAAATATATTACCATACAGGGCTCATATAACACATCCACACAGTATATAAATATATTACCATACAGTGCTCAAATAATACATCCACACAGTATATAAATATATTACCATACAGTGCTCATATAATACATCCACACAGTATATAAATATATTACCATACAGTGCTCATATAATACATCCACACAGTATATAAATATATTACCATACAGGGCTCATATAATACATCCACACAGTATATAAATATATTGCCATAGAGTGCTCATATAATACATCCACACAGTACATAAATATATTACCATACAGGGCTCATATAACACATCCACACAGTATATAAATATATTGCCATAGAGTGCTCATATAATACATCCACACAGTATATAAATATATTACCATACAGTGCTCAAATAATACATCCACACAGTATATAAATATATTACCATACAGTGCTCATATAATACATCCACACAGTATATAAATATATTACCATACAGTGCTCATATAATACATCCACACAGTATATAAATATATTACCATACAGGGCTCATATAATACATCCACACAGTATATAAATATATTACCATACAGGGCTCATATAACACATCCACACAGTATATAAATATATTACCATACAGGGCTCATATAACACATCCACACAGTATTTAAATATATTACCATACAGTGCTCATATAATACATCCACACAGTATATAAATATATTACCATACAGTGCTCATATAATACATCCACACAGTATATAAATATATTACCATACAGTGTTCATATAATACATCCACACAGTATATAAATATATTACCATACAGGGCTCATATAATACATCCACACAGTATATAAATATATTACCATACAGGGCTCATATAATACATCCACACAGTATATAAATTAATTACCATACAGTGCTCATATAATACATCCACACAGTATATAAATATATTACCATACAGTGCTCATATAATACATCCACACAGTATATAAATATATTACCATACAGTGCTCATATAACACATCCACACAGTATATAAATATATTACCATACAGGGCTCATATAACACATCCACACAGTATTTAAATATATTACCATACAGTGCTCTTATAATACATCCACACAGTATATAAATTAATTACCATACAGTGCTCATATAATACATCCACACAGTATATAAATATATTACCATACAGTGCTCATATAATACATCCACACAGTATATAAATATATTACCATACAGTGCTCATATAATACATCCACACAGTATATAAATATATGACCATACAGGGCTCATATAATACTTCCACACAGTACATAAATATATTACCATACAGTGCTCATATAACACATCCACACAGTATATAAATATATTACCATACAGTGCTCATATAATACATCCACACAGTATATAAATATATTACCATACAGTGCTCATATAATACATCCACACAGTATATAAATTAATTACCATACAGGGCTCATATAATACATCCACACAGTATATAAATATATTACCATACAGGGCTCATATAATACATCCACACAGTATATAAATATATTACCATACAGGGCTCATATAATACATCCACACAGTATATAAATATATTACCATACAGTGCTCATATAATACATCCACACAGTATATAAATATATTACCATACAGTGCTCATATAACACATCCACACAGTATATAAATATATTACCATACAGGGCTCATATAACACATCCACACAGTATATAAATATATTACCATACAGTGCTCATATAACACATCCACACAGTCCCTATATATAACCATCGCTGTACAATAAATCCATGCCAGTTCCATAAATTGCCCACAAAGTAAAGGCATATGTAGAGCACACAGTATTACCATATAGGGACAACATAATACTGCCATATAGTACCTACAGAAAACTGACATATAATGCTACATTATCAAATGGGGTTAACAAAATAATGCCATAGAGCGCTCCCCATATACACTGCCATACAATGCCTACATAATATTCACATAGAGCGCTACATAATAATGTTATATGGTGAGCACCAAGATCATCACATGGGTTTAACAAAGTAATGCCATAGAGCGCTCCCATACACTGCCATGTAGTGCCTGCATAATACTGACACATAGTGCTCCATGATAATACAAATCAGTCCCTATAAATTATTGAGTCGTACTGTTACATAATAATGCCATATAGTGCCTATATGATATTGTCACACAGCACTGCATAACACTTCTATATAGTGCCCACATAATGGTACCATATAGTGCCCATATAATATTGCTACACTGCCTACATAAAGTACCATCCAGTGTTCATGTGATGTTATACAGTGACTATACAATACTGTCATGCAGTTGTACAGTGAGAACACAGCCATGCCATATAGTGCCAAAATAGTACTGCCATATAGTGCCTATATATTACACCCTTATGGAGTAAGTTTGCAACATTGGCAAGGAGGAAGTTTGCAGTAAAACATGCATGGTATGGGAAGTGGATGATGCCCCCTAATGGTGACAGCCCAGAGTCCATTGCCCCATTGTACGTATGCCATCACTCGCGAGTGCCCTGTATAGTAAGTAGACGTTACTTGCCCGCTCTGCCATCTGCTAGTCGCGCTCCGGCTGCAGTCTTCCTCGCGATGTTCTGCTACCACTAAATAAATGATGACGGGTCAACTTACCTGACATGGATACACCTGGCGTCCTTCGATCACACCTGGTCTGATCTGCAGCTACACGGAGACAAGGGAGCACGAAAGGCGGCATATTATTATTGAACGAGGAAACATGGTGACCTCCAACTTCTCTGTGATGTGACACTACAAGTCCCAGCATTCCCAGACTGTCTGCAGATGGAAGAACTGCCGGTTGTAGACTGTAGTTTACCAGAACATACTGCATGTAACTGGTAACCGTCTTGTGTTCTTGCTCAGTTTACCCAAATCCTGTGCCTGTGACTGCTCTCCTAATAGTGCCAGCAGCAGTGCCTCCATAACACTGCCAGCCAGAGAACCTCCCAGGAGCCAAAGTGTCTCTGAACCTCCCCACTGCTGGAGATTACAAAGAGTATAAGCAACAATGGAGCCAGACATAGCCATAACAATCATGGCCATGAGACCCCCATAATAGTGCCAGCCACAGTATTCCTATTAGAGTGATAACCCCAGTGCCTCCATAACAGTGATAACCACAGTGCCCCCCATAATACTGATAACCACAGTGCCTCCATAATAGTGATGACCACAGTGCCCCCATAATAGTGATAACCACAGAGCCCCCATAATAGTGATAACCACAGTGCCCCATAACAGTGATAACCACAGTGCCCCATAACAGTGATAACCACAGTGCCCCATATTAGTGATAACCCCAGTGCCTCCATAACAGTGATAATCACAGTGCCCCATAATAGTGATAATCACAGTGCCCCCATATTAGGGATAACCACAATGCCCCCATAATAGTGATAACCCCAGTGCTCCCATAATAATGATAACTACAGTGCTCCCATAATAATGATAACTACAGTGCCTCCATAACAGTGATAACCACAGTGTCCCCCCATAACAGTAATAACCCCAGTGCCTCCATAATAGTGATAACCACAGTGCCCCAAAATAGTGATAACCACAGTGCCTCCATAACAGTGATAACCACAGTGCCCCCATAATAGTGATAACCACAGTGCCCCCATATTAGGGATAACCACAGTGTGCCCCCATAATAGTGATAACCACAGTGCTCCCATAATAATGATAACTACAGTGCTCCCATAATAATGATAACTACAGTGCCTCCATAATAGTGATAACCACAGTGCTCCATAACAGTGATAACCACAGTGCCCCCATAATAGTGATAACCACAGTGCCCCCATATTAGGGATAACCACAGTGTGCCCCCATAATAGTGATAACCACAGTGCTCCCATAATAATGATAACTACAGTGCTCCCATAATAATGATAACTACAGTGCCTCCATAATAGTGATAACCACAGTGCTCCATAACAGTGATAACCACAGTGCCCCCATAATAGTGATAACCACAGTGCCCCCATATTAGGGATAACCACAGTGTGCCCCCATAATAGTGATAACCACAGTGCTCCCATAATAATGATAACTACAGTGCCTCCATAATAATGATAACCACAGTGCCTCCATAATAGTGATAACCACAGTGCCCCATAATAGTGATAACCACAGTGCCTCATAATAGTGATAACCACAGTGCCTCCATAATAGTGATAACCACAGTGCCCCATAATAGTGATAACCACAGTGCCCCATAATAGTGATAACCACAGTGCCCCCATAATAGTGATAACCACAGTGCTCCCATAATAATGATAACTACAGTGCCTCCATAATAGTAATAACCACAGTGCCCCCATAATAGTGATAACCACAGTGCCCCCATATTAGGGATAACCACAGTGTGCCCCCATAATAGTGATAACCACAGTGCTCCCATAATAATGATAACTACAGTGCCTCCATAATAATGATAACCACAGTGCCTCCATAATAGTGATAACCACAGTGCCCCATAATAGTGATAACCACAGTGCCCCCATAACAGTAATAACCACAGTGCTCCCATAATAGTGATAACCACAGTGCCTCATAATAGTGATATCAACAGTGATAACAACAGTGCCCCTATAATAGTGATAACCACAGAGTGCCTATAATATTGATAACCACAGTCTCCCTATAACAGTGATGATCCCAGTGTCTCCATAAGAGTTATAACCACAGTGGCCCCTCAGAATAGTGACAACCACAGAGCCTCCATAAAAGTGCTAACCAGGGGGCCCCCATAATAGTGACAGCCGTAGTACCCCCATACCAGTGATAACAACAGCGCCCCATAATAGTAATAACCACAGTGTCTCCATAACACAGATAGCAACAGTGTCTCCATAACACTGCATGGACAGGGGTATGCTGGTAACATAGACTGCTCTGTACTATAATTAGAGATGAGCGAACCTACTCGGCCACGCCCCTTTTTCGCCCGAGTACCGCGATTTTCGAGTACTTCCGTACTCGGGCGAAAAGATTCGGGGGGCGCCGTGGGTGAGTGGGGGGTTGCAGCGGGGAGGGGGGGGGGGGAGAGAGAGAGGGCTCCCCCCTGTTCCCCGCTGCTACCCCCTGCTCCGCCACGCCTCCCCCCGCCCCCCGAATCTTTTCACCCGAGTACGGAAGTACTCGAAAATCACGGTGCTCGATCGAGTAATTACTCGAAATGAGTATATTCGCTCATCTCTAATTATAATCACATTTGCACTGTAGGTTGTTGGATCTTCTATAACAGTCATCTATAAATGCTGACAGTGGTGATAACACCGTCCGCCGACAGCAGTGTGTCCACAGAGAGATGGTGCAACATATCACCCTGCAGTCACATTCTAGAGAACTGTTACAACACCCCCCAGAATGGGCAAGGGGTTTTTCACTCTTATGGGGTCACTGTTATGGAGTACTGTGTGTGTGTGGGGGGGGGGGGGGGGTGGGGGTGGGGGGGGGGGGGACACTGTATTTATGACTATTATTTGGTTATCACTATTATGGGGCACTGTGGTTATCACTATTATGGGGGCACTGTGGTTATCACTATTATGAGGCACTGTGGTTATCACTATTATGGGGCACTGTGGTTATCACTATTATGGGGCACTGTGATTATCACTATTATGGGGCACTGTGGTTATCACTGTTATGGGGACACTGTGGTTATCACTATTATGAGGCACTGTGGTTATCACTATTATGGGGCACTGTGGTTATCACTATTATGGGGGCACTGTGGTTATCACTATTATGGGGGCACTGTGGTTATCACTATTATGGGGCACTGTGGTTATCACTGTTATGGGGGCACTGTGGTTATCACTATTATGGGGGCACTGTGGTTATCACTATTATGGGGCACTGTGATTATCACTATTATGGGGCACTGTGGTTATCACTATTATGGGGGCACTGTGGTTATCACTATTATGGGGGCACTGTGGTTATCACTATTATGGGGTACTGTGGTTATCACTATTATGGGGGCACTGTGGGTATCACTATTATGGGGGCACTGTGGTCATCACTATTATGGGGGCACTGTGGTTATCACTATTATGGGGGCACTGTGGTTATTACTGTTATGGGGGCACTGTGGGTATCACTATTATGGAGGCACTGTGGTTATCACTATTATGGGGCACTGTGGTTATCACTATTATGGGGGCACTGTGGTTATTACTGTTATGGGGGCACTGTGGTTATCACTATTATGGGGGCACTGTGGTTATTACTGTTATGGGGGCACTGTGGGTATCACTATTATGGAGGCACTGGGGTTATTACTATTATGGGGGCACTGTGGTTATCACTATTATGGGGCACTGTGGTTATCACTATTATGGGGGCACTGTGGTTATTACTGTTATGGGGGCACTGTGGTTATCACTATTATGGGGGCACTGTGGTTATTACTGTTATGGGGGCACTGTGGTTATCACTATTATGGGGGCACTGTGGTTATTACTGTTATGGGGGCACTGTGGTTATCACTATTATGGGGGCACTGTGGTTATTACTGTTATGGGGGCACTGTGGGTATCACTATTATGGAGGCACTGTGGTTATCACTATTATGGGGGCACTGTGGTTATCACTATTATGAGGCACTGTGATTATCACTATTATGGGGCACTGTGGTTATTACTGTTATGGGGGCACTGTGGTTATCACTGTTATGGGGGCACTGTGGTTATTACTGTTATGGGGGCACTGTGTTAGGCTTTGTTGTCACTTATACCCGTCCCTCTATGTCCAGTACGTTCAGCCATCCTCATATGATATTGGTCAGCTTCTCTCATAAACCTCGGTACCCGCTGGCCTTCTTGCCCTCTTCGTGCCCCTCCTGCCTTCTGCACCTGCACCCGGACCCTCTTTCTCACCATTATTTGTGCACTATTGTTTATCACCGTCCATGTGTGGCACCGCTGTGGATACACCGGACGTATTATAGGGACCATGCGGTCTTTGATTGTTCTCCCCACCTGGGGTATTGTCTCTAACCATGGAGAGAGCCGCAGGGTCCGCCCGAGTTCATCCACCTCCGGAGCAGCGCCGTGAATAGCGCCCTATAGAGTATCACATCCTCCCCGCAGCGAGCGAGAGACAGGAAGCGGTCAGGAAACCATACTGAACAGCTCTGCTTCCTCTCTTCTGCTGCCGGCCTGGCAGGGGGTGATGTGTGCGCCACACGTGCTATTGTTACAGGCGCACCACAACACCACAGCCGCTGCGCGCACAGCTGGGGGATATCATCATTATCCGTAATTAACCACTCCAGGACCACCGAACGACTATTAACGTCCTGTGGTCATGAAGTGTGCATGAAGCGGGCTTGGGAGATAAGTCTTCTCCATGCCACCGGTAACTGTTGTGATCAGTTAGCTCTGATGGCAGCAGTTAACTGTTTAGATGGCACGGAGAAAGCTGACGGTGTGTCTAAACAGTCAATGGGGGGAGGGACCCCTTCTCACACGCCATCGTCAAACCCCAAAGTGTGAGTGGAGAATGCTAATGGGCCATCATAGCAGCCTAGAGCCTACTGAAGGCTCACAGAGCTGCCACACACATATGGCTGTCAAGCCCTACGCATGGCAGCATGAAAAATCACTGTCTACTGCAATACTAAAGTATTGCAGTATATAGTACAAATGATCAAATGAGATAGCAAGTTCAAGTCTCTTGAGGAAGTGTAAAAAATTAATAACGTTTTTGTTGAAAAAATTGAATAAAAACATGTATGAACCCCAAAATGGTAATAATATAAAACTGCAACTCACCCTGCAAAAAATGAGCCCTCACACAGCCCAATCGACGAAAAGATAAAAATGTTACGGGTCTCAGAATACGGTGACAAATAACCATTTTAGTTTAGGAAAGAAAAAGTATTTAGATAACGTCCCCTGGGGCCACCACCGAGTCGTGACCAACTCCTAGGGTGACGTCATATGACGTTTTCTTGGCAGACTGTTTTTGCAGGTTGGTTTGCTCTTGCCTTCCCAAATCATCTTTACCCCCCAGAAAGCTGGGTACTCATTTTACTGACCTCAGAGGGATGGAGGGCTGAGTCTACCCTGAGCCGGCTATCTGAACCATGCAACTCGCAACCTTCAGGTCAAGAGCAAGAGCTTAGGTCTGCATTCTGCTGCCTTAAGGCCCGGCTTTACACGGCCGTGACGGGCTCCGCCGCGAAATTCCGCGGCGGAGCCCGTCACGGTGCCCCCACGGAGACCCCATACTTACCTGTGGATCCGGCGTCCTCGCTCCAGCATGACGCTTCCCCGCCCACCTCTGCCGCGTCATGTGACACGCCCACCGCATCACATGACACAGCCGGCCGCGTCACATGACTCGACCGGCCGCGTCATATGACGTGGCGGCGGTGGGCGGGGAAGCGTTTTCACGCTATCTTCCGCTCCGCTACAGCGGAAGATAGCGTGAACGGACGGCTTCCATTGACTGCAACAATAACGCTTCACCCCGTCCTCACTTTTTTTTAAACTTCTAATAAACTTTGTGTCTCAATTCACTACTGAAATCTCTGCTTGCTGTCAGCGAACGGAAATGTTAAAGTTTAGACTTCAGGCTGATACATTGTAACAAACCAAGCCTCTTCTCTATCCCAGAGCAGGGCCTCAGAAAAAAACAGTGGGATTCTCGTGGTCACTAAAGGAGGGTGGTGTCTGACACCCTGCTATAGGGGAGCGGTGCCGTATGGTCTGCTTAACCCTTTAGTGACACGGCCTATTTTGGACCTAAGGGCACAACAAATTTTTGGGGATTTTCATCTTCACTTTTCAAAAGCCATAACTTTTTTTTTCTGTATGAGGCTTGTTTTTGCGTGGCCAGCTGTAGTTTTTATTAGTACTATTTTTTGGGTACATACAATGTATTTAGAACTTTTCTTTTTTTTTTTTGGAGGGCTAATTTGCACTGCAGGATCTGGAGCGGGCATTCGCCTCCGAATCCCGCAGCAAATACTGTTTAAAGACATGCTATGCAAAACGCTTTTCTATGCCCACGAGCGGAAATCAATCGCGATTTTCCGCTTGCAGGGGGTAAATTGCAGCATGTCCTATTCTAGTGCGGCCCTCGCATGGACGGCTTCCATTGCGGTCAATGGAAGTGTCTGTCCTGTGACGATTTCGAAAGGTCAATTTTGAATTCGCCACGGATTTGCGTCATTGACGGCGCGTCATTCTCTGCCCTGCGCATGTGCGGCGGCGCGCCAGCCTGCACATCTGCAACACAGAGAGGTAGACATCATACAGATATGGGGCGGTCACCGGCGGGGCACAGGGTCTGATTCCACTGCAACATCTCGGTCGGCATCTGACCCAGCAGTGTGCATTCAGCCTCAAACATACAGCATAAGGCCCCCTGTTTACGGCCGTGACGGCATATCGCCAGCGATATTCCGCCGCGGCGGACGAGGGGGGAGCGCTCTCGGGTCTCTGCAGTGAGCCTATCTAACAGATAGGCTCACCGCGGAGAAACGCGTCAAATTGTTGCATGCCGCGATTTAAATCCCGTGAGCGGAGAATTGCTATGATTCTCCATTCATGGACACCGCCGCTGCGCTTTCCCTAGCATCGCCCATGGACATGCAGCCTAAATGACATGATACATTTGTTTTTAAACAAGAGGAGAAAGTGCAAAATAGTTTTTTTAATTTACTATTTTTCATGTTCCTGTCGGGGGCTTGAACCTGCGATGCTATGATCACTCTGACAATACACTTATCATAGTGATTACAAGCCAATGCAATCAAGGCCATGGTAACCCATCAGCCCTCTGCAATCACAATGCAATCAAGGCCATGGTAACCCATCTGCCCTCTGCAATCAGAATGCAATCAAGGCCATGGTAACCCATCAGCCCTCTGCAATCACATGGCAGGGGCCGATGACAACACAGATGGAGTGCCCTCTGTCTGTGAACTTTTTGCATGCCCGATCAAAATTAATTGCGGCATGTAAGGGGTTAACAGTGTTGATCGTGTTTTCACCAAACCCAGCTGTTGCAGCAGGGGGCTGGCTGTCAGTCACAGCTTGCTCCCGCTGTGGTTGGTGGAGGCTCTGCATGTGCACCACTGCTCTGCACTAATGGGTGTGCGGGTCTGGGGGTCCCAGTGATCGGACCCTTAATAATTGGAAATGTGTCCCCTATCCATTAGAAATGTCTTTAATGAAAAAAGCCTATTAAAGGTTGGCCCCTGAGAGTGGCCCTCAGGGACCAAATTCATTTAATTCATAGATGCCATCACCATGGCCGCTTTGTTCCATTACTCATGTTGGGATTAGGTTAACCCTCCATCCTCCTGTTACTTACTGGTGGTCCAACAATATGAAGATCTTAGCTTACATCCTCCAGGTCATGACAAAAAGATCATGAAGAGCTTCCAAAGAGTGGTATTATGCTTATCTATCAGAAGGGTGTGTTTATTTAAGGTGGGTCACATCGCTCCACAAAGTCACTAAGGTCGTCCTCTTCCATCCATAATCACTGGTGTCACATCTCTGGTTATATGCTCTTTCCGGACCACCTCTACTGGCTGTACTTAAAATTACATCAGTGGAGGACTGATTTCAGTGTATAACCTGTAATACCTTGTTTTCCCTGTGAAGGCACTGCAGGGAAAATGATAAAAGCATAGAGGTCCTTCTTGATCACCTTGGAACCCCCAGCCGAAGCCAAATCCACCATCCAGGTTCATATATATAAGAATACAAGGACTGTTACCTTTATTGGGGATTTGTCTGGTATCTGGTGGTCCTGGATAGAAGCTCAGTCATGGTGGTCTGCCAGCAGTGAGGGTGGTAATGAGGCTCATTCAGGGTATCTCAGATGTCTTCTGTATAGCTGGAGAACTGCAGATTCCACCCCATAGTTGTGTATTCTGGGTTCCAGATGCCTTTCGGACAAGAGGAGGCTGGGAACACCCCACCCAGTATACAGGAAGCTCCAGCGATGACCCTGGGGTCTCGGGCCGTCATCGCAGCTTCGGCTGACTCTCTAATCCACAGTGAAACAAATATTCAGTCTATCAGCAGATTCCAAGTATTTCCCAACCCTCATGCACGCTCGGCGGCTCTGCTATTTTTTTAGAATGTTGCT
This sequence comes from Eleutherodactylus coqui, assembly GCF_035609145.1. NCBI lineage: Eukaryota > Metazoa > Chordata > Amphibia > Anura > Eleutherodactylidae > Eleutherodactylus > Eleutherodactylus coqui. Next base: position 228,776,323 of record NC_089842.1, read on the forward strand.
CATACCTTCCAACTTTTGAACAACAAAAACTGTAAATTTTCATGGCAGACCACGCCCCTTTTACGCAAAGTAACACCCTCAGTATCTCATAATAGTACCCTTCAGTGACTCTCTCACAGTAATAGTGGCCCTCATAGTGGACCTAGTAATAATAGTGAACCCTGTTAATGGTCTAAGTAGTAATAGTGATCCCTGTTAGTGGTCCCAGTATTAATACTGATCCCTGTTAGTGGCCCCAGTTGTGATAGTGAATAGTGATCGCTTTTAGTGGCCTAAGTAGTAATAGTGATCCCTGTTAGTGGTCCAAGTAGTTATAATAATCCCTGTTAGTGGTCCCAGTAGTATTACTGATCACTGTTAGTGGTCCCAGTAGGAATAGTGATCACTGTTAGTGGCTCCAGTAGTAATAGTGATCCCTGTTATTGGCCACACTGGTAATTGGGATCACTGTTAGTGGCCAGTGTAGTAATAATGATCCCTGTTAGTGGCCACAGTTGTAATAGCGATCTCTGTTAGTGGCCCCAGTAGTAATAGTGATCCCTGTTAGTGGCCCCAGTAGTAAAAAGTGATCCATGTTAGTGGCTCCAGTTGTAATAGTGATCCCTGTTAGTGGTCCCAGTAGTAATAGTGATCCAAGTAGTAATAGTGATTCCTTTTAGTGGTGTAAGTAGTAATAGTGATCCCTGTTAGTGGTCCAAGTAGGAATGCTGATCCCTGTTAGTGGTCCCAGTAGTATAACTGATCACTGTTAGTGGTCCCAGTAGGAATAGTGATCCCTGTTAGTGGCTCCAGTAGTAATAGTGATCCCTGTTAGTGGCCACAGTGGTAATAGTGATCACTATTAGTGGGCAGTATAGTAATAATGATCCCTGTTAGTGGCCACAGTTGTAATCGTGATCTCTGTTAGTGGCCCCAGTAGTAATAGCGATCCCTATTAGTGGCCCCAGTTGTAATAGTGATCCCTTTTAGTGGCCCAAGTAGTAATAGTGATCCCTGTTAGAGGTCCCAGTAGTGGTAGTGATCCCTGTTAGTGGCCAGTGTAGCAATAGGGATCCATGTTAGTAGCCCCAGTAGTAATAGTGATCCTCATGGAGGTCCAAGTGGTAATAGTGTCCCCCATAGTGGTCCCAGTAGTAATAATGATCCCTGTTAGTGGTCCCAGTAATAATAGTGATCCTTGTTAGTGGCCCCAGTAGTAACAGTGATCTCTGTGTACCAGAATAGGTCCCAGCACCTCCTAACAGTCTGGTCAGATGCTCCTCTCTAATGGTGGTCTGTAGGGGGTGTCCTGAGCCCGGTCACCTTGTGTGCCCCCATCCACTGGCCCCAACACCCCATAACAGTCTGGTCAGGTGCTCCTCTCTATTGGTGGTCTGTAGGGGGCGTCCTGAGCCCGGTCACCTTGTGTTCCCCATCTGTTGTTCCTAACACCTCCTAACAGTCTGGTCAGAACGGCCCAGTGGTGGACAATTCGTGGATACGACCATTCAGCTTCTCACATCCCAGTAATGCGTCCCTCTCAGACTCTGGTAACGGGGTGAAATCTCTTCTCTGCGTCGTAGAGGCGTCTAGTGGTCAACAAGCGGAAGAAGAGGTCACTACACACAAGGAGCCTCCAAGAGCCTTTTATAGGCCGAGGGGGAAAACACTTTTAGGGCCTCTGGTGACAAGATCGTTCATCTAATCACTACAACTCTCAGCATTTACATATCTGCCTTAGATGGAACTGCAGGATGAGGCTTACAGCAAAACGACAACTTTTAATACTGGTGGGATAGTTATTTTAGGAAAAGTGTATTTCTCTTCATCCCACTCAATGCTAAAATAAAACAATTCAATAAGTGAGGCTCCGGAGGTCAAAGACCCTCTTATCCTCAGGCAGACGGTAAATAATTAATTTTAGATACTGACTGTGCTAACAGGAAAAGTCACAGATCGCTCACAACTACACCGAGATCAGTCTATTTACAGCAACTACTACATCAGCAGGGAGAAGAATAAAGTAGAGCACATGTAGAGCGGAGGAGAGGAAGAGAGACACATTCATATTCATAGCCATAGGGAGCAGTATAAGAATAGTTATATTGTTTAACATAGGGGGCAGTATTATAGTAGTTATATTCTTGTATATGGGGGGCAGTATTATAGTAGTTATATTCTTGTACATAGGGGGCAGTATTATAGTAGTTATATTCCTGTACATAGGGAGCAGTATTATAGTAGTTATATTCTTGTACATAGGGGGCTGTATTATAGTAGTTATATTCTTGTACATAGGGGGCAGTATTATAGTAGTTATATTCCTGTACATAGGGAGCAGTATTATAGTAGTTATATTCTTGTACATAGGGGGCAGTATTATAGTAGTTATATTCTTGTACATAGGGGGCAGTATTATAGTAGTTATATTCTTGTACATAGGGGCAGTATTATAGTAGTTATATTTTTGTACATAGGAGGCAGTATTATAGTAGTTATTTTCTTGTACATAGGAGGCAGTATTATAGTAGTTATATTCTTGTACATAGGGGGCTGTATTATAGTAGTTATAGTCTTGTACATAGGGGGCAGTATTATAGTAGTTATATTCTTGTACATAGCGGACAGTATTATAGTAGTTATATTCTTGTACATAGGGGGCTGTATTATAGTAGTTATAGTCTTGTACATAGGGGGGCAGTATTATAGTAGTTATATTCTTGTACATAGGGGGCAGTATTATAGTAGTTATATTCTTGTACATAGGGGGCAGTATTATAGTAGTTATATTCTTGTACATAGCGGACAGTATTATAATAGTTATATTCTTGTACATAGGAGCAGTATTATAGTAGATATATTCTTGTAGATAGGGGGCAGTATTATAGTAATTTTATTCTTGCACATAGGGGGGAGTATTATAGTAGTTATATTTTTGTACATAGGGGGCAGTATTATAGTAGTTATATTCTTGGACATAGGGGGCAGTATTATAGTAGGTCTATTCTTTTACATAGAAGGCAGTATTATAGTAGTTATATTCTTGTACATAGGGGGCAGTATTATAGTAGTTATATTCTTGTACATAGGGGGCGGTATTATAGTAGTTATATTCTTGTACATAGGGGGCAGTATTATAGTAGTTATATTCTTGTACATAGGGGGCAGTATTATAGTAGTTATATTCTTGTACATAGGGGGCAGTATTATAGTAGTTATATTCTTGTACATAGGAGCAGTATTATAGTAGTTATATTCTTGTACATAGGGGCGGTATTATAGTAGTTATATTCTTGTACATAGGGGCGGTATTATAGTAGTTATATTCTTGCACATGGGGGGAGTATTATAGTAGTTATATTCTTGCACATAGGGGGCAGTATTATAGTAGTTATATTCTTGGACATAGGGGGCAGTATTATAGTAGGTCTATTCTTTTACATAGGAGCAGTATTATAGTAGTTATATTCTTGTACATAGGGAGCAGTATTATAGTGGTTATATTCTTGTACATAGAGGGCAGTATTATAGTAGTTATATTCTTGTACATAGGGGGCAGTATTATAGTAGTTATATTCTTGTACATAGGGGGTATTATTAAAGTAGTTATATACTTGTACATGAGAGCAGTATTACAGTAGTTATATTTTTGAACATAGGGGGCAGTGTTATAGTAGTTATATTCTGGTACATAGGAGCAGTATTATAGTAGTTATATTTTTGTACATTAGGGGGCAGTAATCTACTAGCTATATTCTTGTACATAGGGGGGCGGTATTATAGTAATTATATTGTTGTAGATATGGGAGCAGTATCATAGTTGTTGTATTCTTGTACATAGAGGGCAGTATTATAGTACTTATATATATTTTTATATTACGTAAGCATCTGTAATCTGTGGGGAAACCTAACAATAAATGTTGAATTTCCATTTAGCCCCCCCCACAGGGACTGTGAAGCATTACACTATGTTTATTCAAACCAATTTGTTGTTTGTCTAATGCAAGACTGGACAGGTCCTCCAGCATGAAAGATGGTCTTTTTTTGTTACTCTTCACTCTAAGTAGCAATATGAATAGAATATGAGAACACTCCCTCCCCTCCCAGCAGATTATAGAAAAAGTGGTTTTGCAAGTACAAAAATTTACTAACTCAATATTACCTGCTAAGTTACATAAAAATGGTTTTGTTTTAAACTAGACAACCCCTTTAAACTAAAGTAAGACTTGAATACACTCAGGGTCTTTCTGCCAGGTACACCTCAAGCTCTATAACTCTCTGCATCGTTCTGAAGTCCTTGTGCCTAGGGATTCAGTACAGCAGTCTCTGATATCTAATGCTTAGATACTCCATAGATACATTCCATGGGGCCCAGTGGCTTATTTTTCTAGTACTTTGAGTCTAGTGGTTTAAACTTCAGCCCTTGTGTCCTAGAGTCTGAGTATACTAGTCCCTGATGTTTAGTGGTTTGGTACTCCATTCTCTAGTGCAGTGATGGGCAACCTTTTGAGGTCGGTGTGTCAAAATTCGCCAAAAAACCGAGCATAACTTGGGTGGTGTGTCACTTCGAGAAAAAAATCCATAAATTTGCGATATTTATAGTTTAAATAACAAAAATGTATAATTGTGATGTATAACTGTATTTAATAAACCCAAAACACCCACAGCACAGGCCCTCGCCTCTCGCTGCCTCCCCCTCACTTATGTCAATAATGATGAGCCCCCAGCAGCGACAGCGCACCCCACAGCGGCCCCCCAGCAGCGACAGCGCACCCCACAGCGGCCCGCAACAGCGACAGCGTACCCCACAGCAGCCCCCAGCAGCGACAGCACACCCCACAGCGGCCCCCAGCATTACCTGCCCCCCACACAGAGGCCCCCCAGCGGTGACTGCCCCCACACAGAGGCTCCCCAGCGGTGACTGCCCCCCACACAGAGACCCCCCCAGCGGTGACTTTCCCCCACACAGCGGACCCCCAGCGCTGACTTTCCCCCACACAGCGGACCCCCAGCGCTGACTTTCCCCCACACAGCGGACCCCCAGCGCTGACTGCCCCCTCACAGCGGACCCCCCCCCCCGAGACCCATGTACTTACCTTGTGGAAGCTGCGCTCCTCCTGTTACCGGCGTCCTCCAGCGGCGATGGTCTCCGGCGCACACTGTGACGTCAGTGTGTTGCAGGATGCCTCTTCCCCCAGACGCTCCCGCGGAACCAACAGGTAAGAGACGTCGGGGGACGGGGGAAGGAGGATCCTGGCTACACACTGACATCACAGTGTGCGCCGGGATCAGCGCTGGTTAATGAATATTGGCAGGGGAGTCACGGCCCCTGCCGGTATTCATTAACTGGGTGAGCGGCCGCATGTCAGCGACTATGGCTACGCATGTCAGTGCTGACACGCGTGTCATAGGTTCGCCATCACGGCTCTAGTGCCTACTGGTTAATATTTCCAGTCATAGAGAACATGGATCTATCGCTTCATCTATAGAGAACGTAGATGGGACTAGATCAGCAGGGATACGTAAGAGGAAACCACGGGCTCCGAAGAGCCCAAGTCCGGAGCACAAGCAGGGAGTTCACCGCCATCTGTGGAGTCCTTCCGAGGACCCTCCAGGCCGGGTGTTCCCCGCACCACTTACCAGGGGGGAGAGCAGACCTGGGAAGAATCCCATGAGACAGTGCAGCTCAGCGCTGAGTACTAGGCCTTGCTCCAAAGAAGGGGTGGGGCATACGACTCGGTTGCCACCAGAGAGCAGGGGATGAGCGAGGGGAAGCTTACCTGGCGATGCACCGGTCAGGGAGCACCCCTGTCGCAGGCCAGGGTCACTGGGAGAAGAGGATATCAGGAGCCTAGATGTCAGTTGGTCCAGAGATCAGAGAGAGAGGACAGCAATTGGTGGGTCCAGCGGCACAGGGGAAGGATTCATCTTCAAGGAGGTCGGATTTGGCTGCAGGAGCAGCGGAGTTATGGCAAACGGTCTGGGTTTCGGAGGTCCGGAAGGCATGTGAAGAGGAAGAGGAGATTGCCCGTTGGGATGCAGGGACGGCGGCTGGTGGGATTACAGCTCCTGCGCAGCCGGGTGAGTTCAATTCCATGTCTTGTCCATTTAATTTAGACAGTCGGCTGGTGCTCACCGGGGACAGTTTAGGTGGGGGTTGTGGAAGCGAGAGGGCTGGCTTGAACGCAGATGGCGTGGGGGATGATTTCAGGGCAATTTTGGGGTGTATGTGGGAGCTGGTATGTAGGCGAGAGAGGGGACCTATCCCATCTCCTATTTCAGTGTGGACGTCCCTATTGCTTCCGTAAACGAGTAGGGGTAGCATTCCCTGTTGGAGCTCGGGGGTGACAACGGTGGGGCAGTGGGCTTCGGGGGTGACGGTCGCGGTGCAGACGGAAAAAGATGGTGATGGAATGCAGTTAGATAAGAGAGCAAAGTGTAAGGTTTATGTGTGTTTTGAGGGTCCGTCGGGAGCACATTTAAAGAAGGAGGTTAAAGAAAAAATATGGCACGAAGAAAGAGGACAGAATATAAAAAGGAAGAGGAGTAGAAGAGAAGATGGCGCTTGATTCCTCAGACTTTACTAACTGGTTACCTAGCATGATTGGGAAAAAGGAGCCAAAACATTGTTCCCCGCTTTCTTCGTATAGGGCTTCAATTGGGGAGGCTTAGAGAGCTTATGGGGGGCAGACCTGGCTGCGGTACGATGAGCAGTTCAGGCAGAGGGAAGCGGTTCACCTTTCTATCAGATGGGGTCAGAAAGATACAGGCTTATGGTTAAGGGTGATGGCCCTGGTCCTTAATGGGCAGCCCTTTCAGAAGGCAGCTGGGTCTTCAGGCTTGGCCAGTGGTTCACAAGCCTCAGGTCAATCTGGGCAATCAGCGGGGCACAAACTGGGATTGTATTGGCAGTTTAATGAGGGCAATGCAAATTTGGGGGGAATTGCAGGTGCAAAGCAACATCACATGGGACAACAGGATGTTTTAGAAAAGGAAAAGGGCCAGCTAGTTCTGGAAAAGGGCAGGACGCCGGTGAAGCAGGCAGACATGGTGCCGTTTTCTAAATAGATATGCAGATAAAGTTATAGCAGAGTTGTTGTCATTGGGTTTCCCCAATGGTTTTAAAACTCCTTTCCTGGGACATTTTTTCCCTTTTCTACAAAAACCTTCAGTCGGTATCCGACAGTTGTTACAAAGTAATTGAGGAAGCAGGTACCCTTTGGTCGCATGGCGGAGCCTTTTAGGGAACCACCTTCTTCAGATTTTAGAGCTTCACCATTAGGCGTAGTCACCAAAAAGGAGCCAAATAAATTTTGGCTGATTCATCACTTATCGTACGCAAAGGGGGCATCAGTCAATGAAGGCATAGATCCTGAGCTGTGATCGGGGGTTTATACTTGATTTGATGCTGCTGTAGGTTGGGTGAGAAAATATGGTAGGGGGCATTGTTGAGGGTGATTCAAGAGATTAACAATTTAACGGCAGCCTCTCACCCATGTGTGAGTTTGTTGCATTATCTGGTTTTGCAAGCCTTGTCGCTAAACATGTGGGTCGTGGCGGTTCATGTGTAAAGAACTCAATTGCAGATTCTCTCTCTCGGTTTCAGTGGGAGTGTTTTTGTTTGCTATCTCCGGGAGCAGAAGAGGAGGGGAGGATGTGCCGGCCATGGGTTTGGAGATTGGTCGGCAAGCAGCGAATCACCTGATTAGTCCATCGTTGGTGCTGAGTACACTGTCAGCATATGAGGCAGCGTAGCAGGAATGGGAGAATTGGTTACTGGAATTGGGGGACATATGGACGGACAAGTATAGAGTGAGAGCCTTATTGTGTTGGTTGGGGAATGCTTCTAGGGTTGGCTGGTCTGTTGATAAGGTTCAACATTTTATGCCAGCCTTGGCTTTAAATTATAGGGGAAAAAGGCCAGGCCCTGAAAGGTTTCAGAAAGGGAAAGGGGAGACCGGACAACCGGAGACCTGTGTCGTTCAAATTGTTGGAACAATTGGAGGTGGTATCGGATGATATTTGTGAGGGGAGTTTTGAAAAGTCTTTATTTAAAGTTGCTTTTTCCCTGGCATTCTTTGGGACTAGAGATGAGCGAACGTACTCGTCCGAGCTTGATGCTCATTCGAGTATTAGCGTGTTCGAGATGCTCGTTATTCGAAACGAGCACCACGCGATGTTCGAGTTACTTTCACTTTCATCTCTGAGACGTTAGCGCGCTTTTCTGGCCAATAGAAAGACAGGGAAGGCATTACAACTTCCCCCTGCGACGTTCAAGCCCTATACCACCCCCCTGCAGTGAGTGGCTGGCGAGATCAGGTGTCACCCGAGTATATAAATCGGCCCCTCCCACGGCTCGCCACAGATGCATTCTGACATAGTTCAGGGAAAGTGCTGCTGCTGCCGGAGCTGCTATAGGGAGAGCGTTAGGAGTGATTTTAGGCTTCAAGAACCCCAACTGTCCTTCTGTTGCACTTTTTTTTTTTTTTGTATATCAGCCGTGCAGAGCATTGCGCCCTGCAGTAATTATACATAGTCCAGGGCCAGTAGTGGTGAGGCAGGGACAGAAGACATATTTAGTGTATATAGGCAGTGGGCCTTTCCAAAAACATTTGGGAAAAAAAATCTATTTGGGCTGCCTGTGACCGTCCTCAGTGTACAGGGTCTCTGCTGGGGGTAGTTGTCCTAATTCATACGCAGCCAGATAAGTGTTACATCAGGCTTGCGCAAAATTCTTTCCTGTCTCTGTGTTGCCTGTTACATGACCGCTGTATTCCTGTCCACAGTGAAACAGTCTGCAGTAATTTTACATTGTCCAGGGCCAGTAGTGGTGAGGCAGGGACAGAAGACATATTTAGTGTATATAGGCAGTGGGCCTTTCCAAAAACATTTGGGAAAATAAATCTATTTGGGCTGCCTGTGACCGTCCTCAGTGTACAGGGTCTCTGCTGGGGGTAGTTGTCCTAATTCATACGCAGCCAGCTAAGTGTTACAGCAGGCTTGCGCAAAATTCTTTCCTGGCTCTGCTGTGCGTTCTGTAAGCGAAGTCAGCCTCCAACCACAGGCCAATAAGCGGCACATTTAATTACAGCGTTCTGTTTCTGCACTACTGGTAATACAGCATGCTGAGGGGTAGGGGTAGGCCTAGAGGACGTGGACGCGGGCGAGGACGCAGAGGCCCAAGTCAGGGTGTGGGCACAGGCCGAGCCAGTGCGGTGGCCAGGGGTAGAGGCAGGGCCAGACCGCATAATCCACCAAATGTTTCCCAAAGCGCTCCCTCGCGCCATGCCACCCTGCAGAGGCCAAGGTGCTCTACGGTGTGGCAGTTTTTCACAGAGACGCCTGACGACCGACGAACAGTGGTGTGCAACCTTTGTCGCGCCAAGATCAGCTGGGGAGCCACCACCACCAGCATGCGCAGACATATGATGGCCAAGCACCCCACAAGGTGGGACGAAGGCCGTTCACCGCCTCCGGTTTGCACCACTGCCTCTCCCCCTGTGCCCCAACCTGCCACTGAGATCAAACCCTCCTCTGAGGACACAGGCACGAGTGCCTACCGGCCTGCACCCACACCCTCACCTCCGCTGTCCTCGGCCCCATCCAGCAATGTCTCTCAGCGCAGCTTCCAGACGTCGCTAGCGCAACTGTTTGAGCGCAAGCGCAAGTACGCCACCACGCACCCGCACGCTCAAGCGTTAAACGTGCACATAGCCAAATTGATCAGCCTGGAGATGCTGCCGTATAGGCTTGTGGAAACGGAGGCTTTCAAAAGCATGATGGCGGCGGCAGCCTCGCGCTACTCGGTTCCCAGTCGCCACTACTTTTCCCGATCTGCCGTCCCAGCCCTGCACGACCACGTCTCCCGCAACATAGTACGCGCCCTCACCAACGCGGTTACTGCCAAGGTCCACTTAACAACAGACACGTGGACAAGCACAGGCGGGCAGGGCCACTATATCTCCCTGACGGCACATTGGGTGAATTTAGTGGAGGCTGGGACAGAGTCAGAGCCTGGGACCGCTCACGTCCTACCCACCCCCAGAATTGTGGGCCCCAGCTCGGTGCTGGTATCTGCGGCGGTGTATGCTTCCTCCCCTAAACCACGCTCCTCCTCCTCCAACGCAACCTCTGTCTCGCAATCAAGATGTGTCAGCAGCAGCAGCAGCACGTCGCCAGCAGTCGGTGTCGCGCGGCACGGCAGCACAGCGGTGGACAAGCGTCAGCAGGCCGTGCTGAAACTACTCAGCTTAGGAGAGAAGAGGCACACGGCCCACGAACTGCTGCAGGGTCTGACAAAGCAGACCGACCGCTGGCTTTCGCCGCTGAGCCTCCAACCGGGCATGGTCGTGTGTGACAACGGCCGTAACCTGGTGGCGGCTCTGCAGCTCGGCAGCCTCATGCACATGCCATGCCTGGCCCATGTCTTTAATTTGGTGGTTCAGCGCTTTCTGAAAAGCTACCCACACTTGTCATACCTGCTCGGAAAGGTGCGCCGGGTCAGCGCACATTTCCGCAAGTCCAAGACGGACACTGCCACCCTGCGGACCCTGCAACATCGGTTTAATCTGCCAGTGCACCGACTGCTGTGCGACGTGCCCACACGGTGGAACTCTACACTCCACATGTTGGCCAGACTTTATGAGCAGCGTAGAGCTATAGTGGATACCAACTCCAACATGGGCGGCGTAGTGGGAGTCAGCCTCCTCAATTCTTTACAGAAGAGTGGGCCTGGTTGGCAGCCATCTGCCAGGTCCTTGGAAACTTTGAGGAGTCTACCCAGATGGTGAGCGGGGATGCTGCAATCATTAGCGTCACCATTCCTCTGCTATGCCTCTTGAGAAGTTCCCTGCAAAGCATAAAGGCAGACGCTTTGCGCTCGGAAACGGAGGCGGGGGAAGACAGTATGTCGCTGGATAGTCAGAGCACCCTCATGTCTATATCGCATTGAGGAGGAGGGGGAGGAGCATGAGGAGGAGGAGGAAGAGACAGCTTGGCCCACTGCTGAGGGTACACATGCTGCTTGCCTGTCATCCTTTCAGCGTGTATGGCCGGAGGAGGAAGAGGAGGAGGAGGATCCTGAAAGTGATCTTCCTAGTGAGGACAGCCATGTGTTGCGTACAGATACCCTGGCACACATGGCTGACTTCATGTTAGGATGCCTTTCTCGAGACCCCCGCGTTACACGCATTCTGGCCACTACGGATTACTGGGTGTACACACTTCTCGACCCACGGTATAAGGAGAACCTTTCCATTCTCATGCCCGAAGAGGAAAGGGGTTCGAGAGTGATGCTATACCACAGGGCGCTGGTGGACAAACTGATGGTAACATTCCCATCCGACAGCGCTAGTGGCAGAAGGTGCAGTTCCGAGGGCCAGGTAGCAGGGGAGACGCAGAGATCAAGCAGCATGTACAGCGCAGCAGGGGAACATTCTCCAAGGCCTTTGCCAGCTTTATGGCTCGCCAGCAAGACTGTGTCACCGCTCCCCAGTCAAGGCTCAGTTGGCGGGAGCACTGTAAAAAGATGGTGAGGGAGTACGTAGCCGATCGCACGACCGTCCTTGGTGACGCCTCTGCCACCTACAACTACTGGGTGTCAAAGCTGGACAGGTGGCCTGAACTCGCGCTGTATGCCCTGGAGGTGCTTGCTTGTCCTGCGGCTAGCGTCTTGTCAGAGAGTGTGTTTAGTGTGGCTGGGGGAATCATTATGGATAAGCGTACCCGCCTGTCAACCGACAGTGCCGACAGGCTAACACTCATCAAGATGAACAAAGGCTGGATTTCCCCAGACTTCTCTTCTCCACCAGCGGACAGCAGCGATACCTAAGCAATACGTAGGCTGCACCCGCGGATGGAAGCATCGTTCTCTATCACCATCAAAAACGGGGACCTTTTAGCTTCATCAATCTGTGTATTCTATTCATCCTCCTCCTCCTGCTCCTCCTCCTGAAACCTGACGTAATCACGCCGAACGGGCAATTTTTCTTAGGGCCACAAGGTTCAGTCATATAATTTTTGTAAACAATTTTTATACGTTTCAATGCTCATTAAAGCGTTGAAACTTTCACCTGAACCAATTTTTATTTTAACTGGGCTGCCTCCAGGCCTAGTTACCAATTAAGCCACATTAACCAAAGCGATTAATGGGTTTCACCTGCCCTCTTGGTTGGGCATGGGCAATTTTTCTGAGGTACATTAGTACTGTTGGTACACCAATTTTTTGTGGCCCTCACCTACAGTGTAATCCAATTAATATTTTGCCCACCTGCATGAAAGCTGACGTTACATCAGCTGTGATGGGCAATGCAATGGGATATATTTATGTACCGCCGGTGGCTTCCTGGCACCCACCCATGCTGTGGGTCCACAGGGAGTTGTAAATGCATCTGTGTCCACTTCTAAAGAACCCCAGTCTGACTGGGGCATGCAGTGTGGGCCGAAGCCCACCTGCATTTAATCGGACGTTACCTCAGCTGTGATGGGCACTGCAATGGGATACATTTATGTACAGCCGGTGGGTTCCAGGGAGCCACCCATGCTGTGGGTGCACATGGAATTCCCATTGCGGAGTTGTACCTGCCTGTGACTTTTTATAAAAAACCGCGGTCTAACTGGGGCATGCAGACACCTTGACAGAATGCATAGTGTGTGGCACATAGGTTCCCCATTGCTATGCCCATGTGTGCAGCTCCTGATGGCGGTGGCACAGGATTATATTTCTCATTGCTTCTGTACAGCATTGTGGGCTATCGCCCTTTTAAAGAGGGTCGCTGCCTAGCCGTGCCAACCCTCTGCAGTGTGTGCCTGCGGTTCCTCCTCATGGCAGACGCACTTATAAATAGACATGAGGGTGGTGTGGCATGAGTGCAGCTGAAGGCTGCGCAGGGACACTTTGGTGTGCGCTGTGGACACTGGGTCGTGCGGGGGGGTTGGGCAGCATGTAACCCAGGAGAAGTGGTAGCGGAGTGTCATGCAGGCAGTGATTGTGCTTTGTTGGAGGTAGTGTGGTGCTTAGCTAAGGTATGCATTGCTAATGAGGGCTTTTCAGAAGTAAAAGTTGTTGGGGGGGGCACTCTTGCCGCTATTGTGGCTTAATAGTGGGACCTGTGAACTTGAGGTGCAGCCCAACATGTAGCCCCTCGCCTGCCCTATCCGTTGCTGTGTCGTTCCCATCACTTTCTTGAATTGCACAGATTTTCACAAATGGAAACCTTAGCGAGTATCGGCGATATACAAAAATGCTCGGGTCGCCCATTGACTTCAATGGGGTTCGTTACTCGAAACGAACCCTCGAGCATCGCGATAATTTCGTCGCCGAGTAACGAGCACCCGAGCATTTTGGTGCTCGCTCATCTCTATTTGGGACTCTACGGTTGGGGGAGTTGGATTCTCCCGGCAAACGAGTAGGGGGCAGCTTATATATGAACCACGCGAGTTGTAGTGAGGGCCGATTGGAGATTTGCATTTGGCGTTCTAAGATGGATCAGGTGAGAAAAGATAAAATTATTTTTGTTGGTCAAGTTCCGGGGTCACGGATGTGTCCGCTCAAGTGTTTGGAAGACTACAAAAAAATATCGGGGTGAGCATGGAGCTGTTTTTGTGTTTCACAGATGGTTCTTTTTTGTCCGGATTCCAATTTAATGCATTATTTTATAAGTCGTTGAAGAGTGTGGACTCGATAGTTCCCTTTTTTGTCTCATCCTTTCCGGGTGGGCACTGCACTGATAGTTAAGGCCTGGATTCGGAGGTGGTAAAAAGGATTGGCAGATGGGAATCCAGGCAATATAGGTTATATATATATAAGATCCCACTTATTAATTTATTATAAAGAGTCAGTGATGAGTAAAAGGGGCTGGGGGGGGGGCAGTCTTGCACATGGCGGCAGGAAATAATGAGATGTTCTTTGAGTTCTATTTTGGCTATATTTTTCCCCTCTTTCTCTTCTTTAACAGATCATCGTCCAGCCTTAGTGTGGATTATGGGCCATTCCTACTTTTATTGTGGCGCGGAGAGGGAAGACATCCACCCTAATGGAAGACAGTTGGGATTTGCTAGGAGCGTGGCAGTGATAAGGTGGATAGGGATGTGTGGGATGGCGTGGTGTAGGGTTTTGCCACATTTTCAGTATTTTGTGAGTTTGGATAGAGTTCCGGATATTTTTACGCTGCACATTGGGGGAAATGATTTGGGTAGGAGGCCATTTCGGGAGCTGCCACGGGACATTCGTTATGATGTTTGGCAAATTTTAAAGTCATACCCAGGGTTGATAGTGGTTTGGTTAAAATTGTGCTATGTAAGTCGTGGCGAGGTCAGTGTAAAGGTTGAATCATTCCAGAGATTTCTGGATTTATTGGTTGTAACAGGGTTGTGGCCGTTCGCCATTTTGGATCTGGAATCTGGGCACAGGAATTTTTGGAGGAGCGATGCTGTGCATTTGAATGATGTGGGCATTGAAATTTGGGCATTGGCGATCCAAGAGGGGATCGAGAGAGCAGTGGTTTTGTGGGGTGCAGCATAGGCTTGACGGGATCAAGCCGTGCTTGCTGTGGTGGGTCGGGAGTCCTTGGAGTTGGTATAAAATTTGGTTGGGGGGAAGGCAGGGGGTGGATATCCACCTTACTCCCTTTGAATAATGGTTGCTGTTGGGTCTGTCACCTCTTGGCTTTGACAGGGCGGATTCCTTGCAGAGGTGGTGGTGTGTCTAGCCTTGTAAAGGCTAGTGGGTCTCCAAGTTGGGAGGTGTGTGGCTGGAGGCAATTAGGATATTTCCCTTAAATGGTGAGGCGACAGATTTTGGGGCTCCAAGGACCTCCCTTCTTTTGGTGGGGCATGTTAATTATTGTTGACAGTTGAATCCTGGTAATTCTATGTTAAATATATGTACATTTTTGTTCCCAATACAATGGCTACTGTGGCCAGATTATCCAAAAAGATTATAAGTGTTTGTCGTTATTTGGGCATTGCAGGTGCAGGTTGGTAGTGGATAAAAGATTTGAAGGCTACAGCTGGAAATGACTCTGTTATACCAGGGTCATGTTTTGGTCCTCGGCATCTAGCTGTTTAATGTTTTGGCCCCTGGTAACTAGTAGTTTAGTGCTTTGGTATCTTGTGGATTAGTGTTTCGGTCCCTGCTATTTAGTAGTTTTGTGTTTTGGTCTCTGATATCTACTAGTTAAGTGTTTTTTGCTTCCTGGTGTCAAGTAGTCTAATGTTTTGGTCCCTGATATCTAATTGTTTTGTGCTTTGGTCCCTAGTATCTAGTGGGTTAGTGTTGTGGTCCAGTTTCTATTGGTTTAGTGTTCTGGTCCCTGGTGCATAGTGGTATAAGGCTTGGTCCCTGGTATCTAGTGGTATAGTGTCTGATCCCTTGTATATACTAGTTTGAGAGCCCCGTTTGGCGCAGAGTGTTAGGGCAGCAGAAATGCAGTCCTAAGCTTTTGCTCATGACCTGAAAGTTGCAACTTCAATCCCCGCTAGGTTCAGGTAGCCAGCTCAAGCCTTCCATCCTTCTGAGGTTAGTAAAATGACTACCCAGTGTTAGTAAAATGGATATGACTGCATGTTCTAGCCCATGCATAGCCACTTTATGGTAGTAAAATGAGTACCCAGCTTGCTGGGGGGTAAAGATGACTGGGGAAGGCAATGGCAAACCACCCTACAAAAACAGTCTGCCAAGAAAATGACATGAGGTGACATCACCCTAGGAGTCAGTCATAACTCGGAGCTTGCACCAGGGGACTTTACCTTTACCCATGTACTAGTTTAGTGTTTTGGTCCCTGGTGTCTAGCAGTTGAGTGTTTCAGTCACTAGTATCTAGCGGTGTCGTGTTTTAGTCCTTTGCATCTAGTAGTTTAGTGTTTTGAATCCTGGTATCTGGTCATAAAGTGTTGGGATCCCTGGTGTCAGTAACATGCAGTGCGGCTTTAAGCGCTGCCAGTATAGTTCACCTTTGGGGTACAGAGTAGCCCTGTGGACTGTAATATAGCACCATTAATAGATTACAAGCCTGATCTACACGTACCATGTGGTCTGACACCCTGTATATGCTTTATCTATGTGCAGGAATAGTACTAAACAGCTGCCGCCATCAATATAAGGAAGGTCTGTGGGTGGCTGTTCATCAGTACCTTCACCTGTGCGGTGGCTCCTCCATTTAGCAGTCTGGCTGTCAGGGATGTGATGTTTCTACCTGCCCTCTTGTATTAGTAAGGAGAGCACCTAGAAGGTATGTGAGGAGGCTTATAAGGCCATTCATGCTCCTCTGGGAAATATATGCAAATAAAGAAGATGGAACAATACCTCTGCAGCGCCATCTATTGGATAGCAGCATTTCTGCAAATCAGTGTCCGACGCTTTAAACAATGATTGGGGTATTGAAAACCAAGCCAGAATCCATACACAGACAGCTGTTTCGGGGTATTTGCCCCTCATCAGTGTGCAGTAGGATCCTGATTTGGTTAGTGAGAGGCCTATGATGTGGGTCAGGAGGGTTATCATTTCTCCTTAAGGAGATACCTAGAAGGTGAGTAAGGAGGCTTATAAGGCCATGCAAACTCCTCTGGGAAATATATGCAAATAATAATAATAATAATAATCTTTATTTGTATAGCGCCAACTTATTCCGCAGCGCTTTCAGGCATGGATAAATGCAGAACAATACAACAATTGCAACAATTACAATGTGAGGTACATTGGGTTAGACACAAATGGGTTGGGGGTGGTACAGGAGGTGCAGGGGTGGGGAAACAGGCAGTAGGAAATTTTATGTACAGATCATTTATCAGAAGGCAAACAGGGTGGAGCACCATAGGGAGGGGCGAGGGACTAGGTCAGGGGATTTGGTATGCTTCCCTGAAGAGGTGCGTTTTTAAGGCTCGTCTGAAATTTCGTGCATCGGGAATTGTCTGGATTCCTTGGGGTAGAGCATTCCAGAGGATGGGTGCTGCTCTAGTGAAGTCCTGTAGGCGAGCATGTGAGGTTCGTATTACAGGGGTGTTTAGTCTGAGTGTGTTAGCCGATCGTACTGAGCGGGCTGGGTGGTGTACTGACAGTAGGGAGGCGATGTATGGTGGCGCAGCGCCATGCAGAGCTTTGTGAGTGAGGTAGAGGAGTTTAAATTTAGTTCTGCAGTGGATGGGCAGCCAATGCAGCGACTGGCATAATGCAGAGGCGTCTGAATAAGACTGGATAGAAAAATGAGCCTAGCTGCTGCATTTAGTATGGATTGGAGCGGAGCGAGTCTAGTGCGGGGGAGGCCGATGAGTAGCGAGTTGCAGTAGTCAAGCCGGGAGTGGATGAGGGCAACCACGAGTGTCTTTAGCGTGTCCGTGGTGAGGAACGGACGTATTTTAGCAATATTTCTGAGGTGCATGTGGCATGTTTGGGCCAGAGATTGGATATGGGGGGGCAAAGGAGAGGTCAGAGTCCAGTGTGACCCCAAGGCATCGGGCATGCTGTCTGGGGGTTATAATGGTGCCAGACACTGGAATGGAGATGTTGAGGGGAGGTCGGTTAGAAGGTGGAAAGACAAGGAGGTCAGTTTTAGAGAGGTTTAGTTTGAGAAAAAGGGAGGACATAGTGTTAAAGACAGCGGACAGACAGTCGGTGATATTTTGGAGGAATGGTCCAGAGATCTCACGGGAGGAGGTGTATAGTTGGGTGTCGTCAGCGTAGAGATGGTATTGGAGGCCAAATCTGTGGATGGTTTGTCCAATTGGGGCAGTATAGATAGAGAAAAGAAGGGGACCAAGGACCGAGCCCTGGGGTACCCCGACAGCGAGAGGAAGTGGAGCAGAGATAGAACCAGCAAAGGAAACACTGAAAGAGCGGTCAGAGAGGTAGGAAGAGAACCAGGAGAGAGCAGTATCCTTTAGACCAATAGAGTGGAGCATAGTGAGAAGGAGATTATGGTCGACCGTGTCAAATGCAGCAGACAGGTCAAGGAGGATTAGTAGGGAGTAGTCACCTCTCGACTTTGCAGTCATCAGGTCATTTGTTACTTTTGTGAGGGCAGTTTCGGTCGAGTGTAGAGAGCGGAAACCAGACTGGAGGGGGTCGAGGAGCGAGTTGTCAGAGAGAAAGCGAGTAAGCCGGGAGTAGACCAGGCGTTCCAGTAATTTGGAGATAAAGGGGAGGTTTGAGACGGGTCGGTAGTTAGCAGCATTAGTCGGGTCCAAGGTTGGTTTTTTAAGCAGAGGGGATATAATGGAGTGTTTGAATGAGGAGGGAAAAGTGCCAGAGGTTAGGGAGAGGTTGCAGATTGTAGTGAGGTGAGTAATGAGAGCTGGGGAAAGGGAGCAGAGGAGGTGAGAGGGGAGAGGGTCGCTAGCGCAGGTGGTGGGGCGGGCAGCGGAAAGGAGCCTGGAGACTTCTTCCTCTGTCGTTGGTTCTAGCGTAGATAGTGAGTAGGTGCTGGATGTAGTGCTGATGAAACTGGGATCAGGGCTAACCATGCAGCTTTCAGAGATTTCTTTTCGAATGTGGTCGATCTTTTCTTTGAAATAGGCAGCTAGTTCTCCGGCAGTCAGGTCTGTCGCAGGGGCCTGTTCCTTGGGGCTGCGGAGGGAGTGAAATAAGGAAGATGGAACAATACCTCTGCAGCACCATCTATTGCATAGCAGCATTTCTGCAAATCAGTGTCCGACCCTTTAAACAAGTCTTTCTAACAATGATTGGGAATTGAAAACCAAGCCAGAATCCATACACAGACAGCTGTTTCAGGATATTTGCCCCTCATCAGTGTGCAGTAGGATCCTGATTTGGTTAATGAGAGGCCTATGATGTGGGTCAGGAGGGTTATCATCTCTTCTTAAGGAGATACCTAGAAGGTGAGTAAGGAGGCTTATAAGGCCATGCATGCTCCTCTTGGATATATATGCAAATAAAGAAGATGGTCCTTGGTATCTAATGGTAAAGTGTTGGGTCTCTGGTATCTTGTGGTAAGGTGTTTTGTTCCCTAGTATATAAGAGATTAGTGATTTGGTCCATAATATCGACTGTACAAAGTCCAAGTCTCTGAGGTCAGGTGGCTGATGGCTTCAATTCATCTGATGAGACCAGAAGGTCACCAGCAAGAAGCTAGATCATGGTTGAAAGCAAAGCAGCTTTGCAGTGGGTTTGAAAGGCCAGAGTCATATATCCATATCTGGGCTGTGGGGGGTGGGGCAAGGACACCACATTTTATGCTAAGAAACTGAAATGACAATCCAGGGAAAGACTTTACACTTGCAGCAACGTTTAAGACTAGACTGTGACACTGGACATAAGTAGGCTGAAATAGTCTATAAATAGTGTAATCCATGATATAAACTTCTATTCAGCGAGAGCCCAGCCAAGATAAACATCTCACTCCGCAATCCCTTACTGCAGAACTTCAACTCTTAGAGGCCACTCATCAATCTTCTAGAATGTCACAAGAGTCTCCTTCTGGCTGCTCATGTCTGTCATCCTGTGGAGCTACAGATAAAGGTAAAACTTAGTACCATGGACAGCTAAAGAAAGGCTTTACTACTGCCCCCACTTCATAGGGGAAGTATTATAGTAGTTGTATTCTTGTACATAGGGGGCAGTATTATAGGAGTTATATTCTTGTCCATAGGGGGCAGTATTATAGTAGTTATATTCTTGTACATAGGGAGCAGTATTATAGTAGTTATATTCTTGTACATAGGGGGCAGTATTATAGTAGTTGTATTCTTGTACATAGGGAGCAGTATTATAGTAGTTATATTCTTGTACATAGGGGCAGTATTATAGTAGTTATATTCTTGTACATAGGGGGCAGTATTATAGTAGGTATATTATTGTACATAGGAGGCAGTATTATAGTAGTTATAGTCTTGTACATAGGGGGCAGTATTATAGTAGTTATATTCTTGTACATAGGGGGCAGTATTATAGTAGTTATATTCTTGTACATAGGGGGCAGTATTATAGTAGTTATATTCTTGTACATAGGGGGAAGTATTATAGTAGTTGTATTCTTGTACATAGGGAGCAGTATTATAGTAGTTATATTCTTGTACATAGGGGGCAGTATTATAGTAGTTATATTCTTGTACATAGGGGCAGTATTATAGTAGTTATATTCTTGTACATAGGGGGCAGTATTATAGTAGGTATATTATTGTACATAGGAGGCAGTATTATAGTAGTTATAGTCTTGTACATAGGGGGCAGTATTATAGTAGTTATATTCTTGTACATAGGGGGCAGTATTATAGTAGTTATATTCTTGTACATAGGGGGAAGTATTATAGTAGTTGTATTCTTGTACATAGGGAGCAGTATTATAGTAGTTATATTCTTGTACATAGGGGCAGTATTATAGTAGTTATATTCTTGTACATAGGGGGCAGTATTATAGTAGGTATATTATTGTACATAAGAGGCAGTATTATAGTAGTTATAGTCTTGTACATAGGGGGCAGTATTATAGTAGTTATATTCTTGTACATAGGGGGCAGTATTATAGTAGTTATATTCTTGTACATAGGGGCAGTATTATAGTAGTTATATTCTTGTACATAGGGGCAGTATTATAGTAGTTATATTTTTGTACATAGGGGGCAGTATTATAGTATTTATATTCTTGTACATAGGGGGCAGTATTATAGTAGTTATATTCTTGTACATAGGGGGCAGTATTATAGTAGTTATATTCTTGTACATAGGGGGCAGTTATAGTAGTTATATTCTTGTACATAGAGGGCAGTATTATAGTAGTTATATCCTTGTATATAGGAGGCGGTATTATAGTAGTAATATTCTTGTACATAGGGGGCAGTATTATAGTAGTTATATTCTTGTACATAGGGGGCAGTATTATAGTAGTTATATTCTTGTACATAGGGGGCAGTATTATATTAGTTATATTCTTGTACATAGGAGGTAGTATTATAGTAGTTATATTCTTGCACATAGGAGGTAGTATTATAGTAGTTATATTCTTGTACATAGGGGGCAGTATTATAGTAGTTATATTCTTGCACATAGGAGGTAGTATTACAGTAGTTATATTCTTGTACATAGGGGGCAGTATTATAGTAGTTATATTCTTGTACATAGGAGGTAGTATTATAGTAGTTATATTCTTGTACATAGGAGGCAGTATTATAGTAGTTATATTCTTGTACATAGGGAGCAGTATTATAGTAGTTATATTCTTGTACATAGGGGGCAGTATTATAGTAGTTATATTCGTGTACATAGGGGGCAGTATTATAGTAGTTATATTCTTGTACATAGGGAGCAGTATTATAGTAGTTATATTCTTGTACATAGGGGGCAGTATTATAGTAGTTATATTCTTGTACATAGGAGGCAGTATTATAGTAGTTATATTTTTGTACATAGGAGCAGTATTATAGTAGTTACATTCTTGTACATAGGGGGCAGTATTATAGTACTTATATTCGTGTACATAGGGGGCAGTATTATAGTAGTTACATTCTTGTACATAGGGGGCAGTATTATAGTAGTTATACTCTTGTACATAGGAGCAGTATTATAGTAGTTATATTCTTGTACATAGGGGGCAGTATTATAGTAGTTATATACTTGTACATAGGGGGCAGTATTATAGTAGTTATATTCTTGTACATAGGAGCAGTATTATAGTAGTTATATTCTTGTACATAGGGGGCAGTATTATAGTAGTTACATTCTTGTACATAGGGGGCAGTATTATAGTAGTTATATTCTTGTACATAGGAGCAGTATTATAGTAGTTATATTCTTGTACATAGGGGGCAGTATTATAGTAGTTATATACTTGTACATAGGGGGCAGTATTATAGTAGTTATATACTTGTACATAGGAGCAGTATTTAAGTAGTTATATTCTTGTACATAGGAGTAGTATTATAGTAGTTATATTCTTGTACATAGGAGCAGTATTATAGTAGTTATAGTCTTGTACATAGGGGACAGTATTATAGTAGTTATATTCTTGTACATAGGGGGCAGTATTATAGTAGTTACATTCTTGTACATAGTAAGCAGTATTAAAGTAGTTATATTCTTGTACATAGGGGGCAGTATTATAGTAGTTACATTCTTGTACATAGTAAGCAGTATTATAGTAGTTATATTCTTGTACATAGGGGGCAGTATTATAGTAGTTATATTCTTATACATAGTAAGCAGTATTATAGTAGTTATATTCTTGTACATAGGGGGCAGTATTATAGTAGTTATAGTCTTGTACATAGGGGACAGTATTATAGTAGTTATATTCTTGTACATAGGGGGCAGTATTATAGTAGTTATATTCTTATACATAGTAAGCAGTATTATAGTAGTTATATTCTTGTACATAGGAGCAGTATTACAGTAGTTATATTCTTGTACATATAGAGCAGTATTATAGTAGTTATATTCTTGTACATAGGGGGCAGTATTATAGTAGTTATATTCTTGTACATAGGGAGCAGTATTTTAGTAGTTTAAATTATTTTACATAGGGAGCAGTATTATAGTAGTTATATTCTTGTACATAGGGGCAGTATTATAGTAGTTATATTCTTGTACATAGGGGGCAGTATTATAGTAGGTATATTATTGTACATAGGAGGCAGTATTATAGTAGTTATAGTCTTGTACATAGGGGGCAGTATTATAGTAGTTATATTCTTGTACATAGGGGGCAGTATTATAGTAGTTATATTCTTGTACATAGGGGGAAGTATTATAGTAGTTGTATTCTTGTACATAGGGAGCAGTATTATAGTAGTTATATTCTTGTACATAGGGGCAGTATTATAGTAGTTATATTCTTGTACATAGGGGGCAGTATTATAGTAGGTATATTATTGTACATAAGAGGCAGTATTATAGTAGTTATAGTCTTGTACATAGGGGGCAGTATTATAGTAGTTATATTCTTGTACATAGGGGGCAGTATTATAGTAGTTATATTCTTGTACATAGGGGCAGTATTATAGTAGTTATATTCTTGTACATAGGGGCAGTATTATAGTAGTTATATTCTTGTACATAGGGGGCAGTATTATAGTAGTTATATTCTTGTACATAGGGGGCAGTTATAGTAGTTATATTCTTGTACATAGAGGGCAGTATTATAGTAGTTATATCCTTGTATATAGGAGGCGGTATTATAGTAGTAATATTCTTGTACATAGGGGGCAGTATTATAGTAGTTATATTCTTGTACATAGGGGGCAGTATTATAGTAGTTATATTCTTGTACATAGGGGGCAGTATTATATTAGTTATATTCTTGTACATAGGAGGTAGTATTATAGTAGTTATATTCTTGCACATAGGAGGTAGTATTATAGTAGTTATATTCTTGTACATAGGGGGCAGTATTATAGTAGTTATATTCTTGCACATAGGAGGTAGTATTACAGTAGTTATATTCTTGTACATAGGGGGCAGTATTATAGTAGTTATATTCTTGTACATAGGAGGTAGTATTATAGTAGTTATATTCTTGTACATAGGAGGCAGTATTATAGTAGTTATATTCTTGTACATAGGGAGCAGTATTATAGTAGTTATATTCTTGTACATAGGGGGCAGTATTATAGTAGTTATATTCTTGTACATAGGGGGCAGTATTATAGTAGTTATATTCTTGTACATAGGGAGCAGTATTATAGTAGTTATATTCTTGTACATAGGGGGCAGTATTATAGTAGTTATATTCTTGTACATAGGAGGCAGTATTATAGTAGTTATATTCTTGTACATAGGAGCAGTATTATAGTAGTTACATTCTTGTACATAGGGGGCAGTATTATAGTACTTATATTCGTGTACATAGGGGGCAGTATTATAGTAGTTACATTCTTGTACATAGGGGGCAGTATTATAGTAGTTATACTCTTGTACATAGGAGCAGTATTATAGTAGTTATATTCTTGTACATAGGAGCAGTATTATAGTAGTTATATTCTTGTACATAGGGGGCAGTATTATAGTAGTTATATACTTGTACATAGGGGGCAGTATTATAGTAGTTATATACTTGTACATAGGAGCAGTATTATAGTAGTTATATTCTTGTACATAGGAGTAGTATTATAGTAGTTATATTCTTGTACATAGGAGCAGTATTATAGTAGTTATAGTCTTGTACATGGGGGCAGTATTATAGTAGTTATATTCTTGTACATAGGGGGCAGTATTATAGTAGTTATATTCTTGTACATAGGGGGACAGTATTATAGTAGTTATATTCTTGTACATAGGGGGCAGTATTATAGTAGTTACATTCTTGTACATAGTAAGCAGTATTATAGTAGTTATATTCTTGTACATAGGGGGCAGTATTATAGTAGTTACATTCTTGTACATAGTAAGCAGTATTATAGTAGTTATATTCTTGTACATAGGGGGCAGTATTATAGTAGTTATATTCTTGTACATAGGGAGCAGTATTTTAGTAGTTTAAATTATTTTACATAGGGAGCAGTATTATAGTAGTTATATTCTTGTACATAGGGGCAGTATTATAGTAGTTATATTCTTGTACATAGGGGGCAGTATTATAGTAGGTATATTATTGTACATAGAAGGCAGTATTATAGTAGTTATAGTCTTGTACATAGGGGGCAGTATTATAGTAGTTATATTCTTGTACATAGGGGGCAGTATTATAGTAGTTATATTCTTGTACATAGGGGGAAGTATTATAGTAGTTGTATTCTTGTACATAGGGAGCAGTATTATAGTAGTTATATTCTTGTACATAGGGGCAGTATTATAGTAGTTATATTCTTGTACATAGGGGGCAGTATTATAGTAGGTATATTATTGTACATAAGAGGCAGTATTATAGTAGTTATAGTCTTGTACATAGGGGGCAGTATTATAGTAGTTATATTCTTGTACATAGGGGGCAGTATTATAGTAGTTATATTCTTGTACATAGGGGCAGTATTATAGTAGTTATATTCTTGTACATAGGGGCAGTATTATAGTAGTTATATTCTTGTACATAGGGGGCAGTATTATAGTAGTTATATTCTTGTACATAGGGGGCAGTTATAGTAGTTATATTCTTGTACATAGAGGGCAGTATTATAGTAGTTATATCCTTGTATATAGGAGGCGGTATTATAGTAGTAATATTCTTGTACATAGGGGGCAGTATTATAGTAGTTATATTCTTGTACATAGGGGGCAGTATTATAGTAGTTATATTCTTGTACATAGGGGGCAGTATTATATTAGTTATATTCTTGTACATAGGAGGTAGTATTATAGTAGTTATATTCTTGCACATAGGAGGTAGTATTATAGTAGTTATATTCTTGTACATAGGGGGCAGTATTATAGTAGTTATATTCTTGCACATAGGAGGTAGTATTACAGTAGTTATATTCTTGTACATAGGGGGCAGTATTATAGTAGTTATATTCTTGTACATAGGAGGTAGTATTATAGTAGTTATATTCTTGTACATAGGAGGCAGTATTATAGTAGTTATATTCTTGTACATAGGGAGCAGTATTATAGTAGTTATATTCTTGTACATAGGGGGCAGTATTATAGTAGTTATATTCTTGTACATAGGGGGCAGTATTATAGTAGTTATATTCTTGTACATAGGGAGCAGTATTATAGTAGTTATATTCTTGTACATAGGGGGCAGTATTATAGTAGTTATATTCTTGTACATAGGAGGCAGTATTATAGTAGTTATATTCTTGTACATAGGAGCAGTATTATAGTAGTTACATTCTTGTACATAGGGGGCAGTATTATAGTACTTATATTCGTGTACATAGGGGGCAGTATTATAGTAGTTACATTCTTGTACATAGGGGGCAGTATTATAGTAGTTATACTCTTGTACATAGGAGCAGTATTATAGTAGTTATATTCTTGTACATAGGAGCAGTATTATAGTAGTTATATTCTTGTACATAGGGGGCAGTATTATAGTAGTTATATACTTGTACATAGGGGGCAGTATTATAGTAGTTATATACTTGTACATAGGAGCAGTATTATAGTAGTTATATTCTTGTACATAGGAGTAGTATTATAGTAGTTATATTCTTGTACATAGGAGCAGTATTATAGTAGTTATAGTCTTGTACATGGGGGCAGTATTATAGTAGTTATATTCTTGTACATAGGGGGCAGTATTATAGTAGTTATATTCTTGTACATAGGGGGACAGTATTATAGTAGTTATATTCTTGTACATAGGGGGCAGGATTATAGTAGTTACATTCTTGTACATAGTAAGCAGTATTATAGTAGTTATATTCTTGTACATAGGGGGCAGTATTATAGTAGTTACATTCTTGTACATAGTAAGCAGTATTATAGTAGTTATATTCTTGTACATAGGGGGCAGTATTATAGTAGTTATATTCTTATACATAGTAAGCAGTATTATAGTAGTTATATTCTTGTACATAGGGGGCAGTATTATAGTAGTTATAGTCTTGTACATAGGGGACAGTATTATAGTAGTTATATTCTTGTACATAGGGGGCAGTATTATAGTAGTTACATTCTTGTACATAGTAAGCAGTATTATAGTAGTTATATTCTTGTACATAGGCGGCAGTATTATAGTAGTTATATTCTTATACATAGTAAGCAGTATTATAGTAGTTATATTCTTGTACATAGGGGGCAGTATTATAGTAGTTATATTCTTGCACATAGGGGGCAGTATTACAGTAGTTACATTCTTGTACATAGGAGCAGTATTATAGTAGTTATATTCTTGTACATATAGAGCAGTATTATAGTAGTTATATTTTTGTACATAGGAAGCTTTATTACAGTAGTTATATTCTTGTACATAGGGGGCAGTATTATAGTAGTTATATTCTTGTACATAGGGAGCAGTATTTTAGTAGTTTAAATTATTTTACATAGGGAGCAGTATTATAGTAGTTGTATTCTTGTACATAGGAGCAGTATTATAGTAGTTATATTCTTGTACATAGGGGCAGTATTATAGTAGTTCTATTCTTGTACATAGGGGGCAGTATTATACTAGTTATATTCTTGTACATAGGAGGCAGTATTATAGTAGTTATATTCTTGTACATAGGAGGCAGTATTATAGTAGTTATAATCCTGTACATAGTGGGCAGTATTATAGTAGTTATATTCTTGTACATATGGGGCAGTATTATAGTAGTTATATCCTTGTACGTAAGAGGTAGTATTATGGTAGTTATGTTCTTTTACGTAGGAGGAGTATTATAGTAGGTATATTCTCAGGTATATTCTATAGGGACAGTATTATATTAATTGGCCATTTCTGCACTTGGAAATTACATGGTGACCTGGGTGACAGGCGTTGCATGTGTCCTTTAAGAATATGGGACTGAGGGTGGTGTGGATCGCCCATCCAAGTTTGATAGTATTTGCTGCAATCCATGCGCAGCATGCATGTCACCTCTGTAAGAAGTATTCACCTGACCTATGAGTACTCTGTGTCGGGCAGA
This sequence comes from Eleutherodactylus coqui, assembly GCF_035609145.1. Classification (NCBI taxonomy): domain Eukaryota; kingdom Metazoa; phylum Chordata; class Amphibia; order Anura; family Eleutherodactylidae; genus Eleutherodactylus; species Eleutherodactylus coqui. The sequence goes on from NC_089842.1 coordinate 228,803,752, forward strand.
GACAGTGGTACCTTTCTGCAGTGTACCAGCTCATTCGCTATAACCACTGCCGTCTTTCAATCACATTTCTTTTTGTTGCGGTGTGTATTACATTAGTGAGGGTCACACATAGTTAATGGTCTCCCATCGCACCGCAGGGCCTACACTGGGTGCATCTTTTGTCATCTAACACTGTCTCTGCCTCCTTAAAGCAGGAGGGACCAGAGGTGCCAGAGGAAGAAGGAAAGAGACTGAAGATGCATCCAGTCCTGCTGCAGCAGCGTGGTGAGAAAGAATAGGAGCTGCGTAAGAGCATGACTTCTGTAATTCCCAGTGTGTGCTGCGAGTACCAGATAGTGGCGGGGAAAAAGCACTATTACTGTGAGGGCCACATGGGCAGCACTATTACTAATAGGGGCCACATGGGGAAAAGTATTACAAGGAGAATACTATTACTTCTGGAGGCCATAGGGGGAGCACTATTATAGTGGGGGCTACAAGGGGAGCACTATTACAGTGGGGGCTACAGGGGGAGCACTATTACAGTGGGGGTTACAAGGGGAGCACTATTACAGTGGGGGCTACAAGGGGAGCACTATTACAGTGGGGGCTACAAGGGGAGCACTATTACAGTGGGGGCCACAAGGGGAGCATTTATACAGTGGGGGCTACAAGAAGAGCACTATTACAATGGGGGCTACATGGGGAGTACTGTGACTAGTAGAGGCCACTAAGTGAGGACTGTTAGTGTGGGGGGCACAAAGGATAGTGGGTGCCAACTTCATCTTTGTCCTGCATACAGGAAAATCTAGGTACGTCTTTAGGTAGATTTGGCAGTAGCGCCCTGTAACTGTGTTTCCCAGGGGTCCGCATATGACCCTGGTGGTCTATAATTACTTGTCAGCATTGCACATTCACATTAATCTATGTGTATTCTGTGTGAACACGTTAGTGAATATGAAACTGAGCAGAGAGATGTGGTTTACCAAGATGGAGTGATAGCAGTGTCTCCTCCCTAACGCTTTTCCTGGCCCGCACTGTGGTGTCCGTACAGAAGAGGACGTTTACACTGCTTCTGCTTTGTATGTATCATTTCTCTCTGCATGTGAAAGTTTCCACAATATTAGCTAACAGAACATAGTATCTCTTTATAATAAAAGTTTGGTGACTTTATAGTTTACTTTGTATATCAGTTCATCTCCAGTTTCAAGATGCTTGCTGTCAGTGAACTGATTTTTTTTTTCTTTGTTTTCAAAGAATATTGTAGAAGTTCTACAAAAAAGTTGAGTATGTAACAATATACTGAGAACATTTTGCACAGTGGTCCTCCTATGAAATAGTAGTTCTAAAACTAGTCCAAAAATCTAGAATTTTCCATCTACAATGCATTTATAAAGTCTTCAGCTCCTCCCACCTTTTTACATGTTTTGGCCTTGTGCCCCCCATTATCCTGCACTCAGTACCCTATAATGACAAAGTGACCACAGAACAGGAGAAATCTTTGTAAATTTATTAAAAATTAAAAACTCCCATTCCGCATTGACATAAGTATTCACACCCCTGTAGTCAGCACTTAGGTGAAGCCCTGCTGGCAGCGATTCCAGCCTCCAGTCTTAGGGATGATGCCACAAGGTTCGCACCCCTGGATTTGAGGATTTTCTGCCTTTGGTCAGGTTGGATGGGGGCCGTCTGTGGACAGCCATTGTCAGTTCTCTCCAGAGATGTCCCATTGGGTTCAGGGCTCTGGCAGGCCACTCAAGGACATTCACAGAGTTGTCTCTAAGCCCCTCTGGTGTTGTGTTGGCTGTGTGTTTAGGGTCATTGTCTTGTTGGATGGTGACCCTTCTGCCCGGTCTGAGATCCCTTGCGCTCTGGGTCAGATTGTCATTATCACTGTACTTTGCTCTATTTAGCTTTCCCTCCACCCTGACCGGTCTCCCCTCCCTCAGCATGATTCTCAGCCACAAGGCTTCACTGTAGGGATGGTATTGGGCAGGTGATGAGCAGCGTCTGGTTTCCATCCACCCTGACCAGTCTTTCCTCCCCCAGCATGATGCTTGACCTCCAGGCTTCACTGTATGGATGGTATTGGGCAGGTGATGAGCGGTGCCTGGTTTCCATCCACCCTGACTGGTCTCTCCTCTCTGCCAGCATGATGCTCCAACAACAGGCTTCACTGTAGGGATCGTATTGGGCAGGTGATGAGCGGTGCCTGGTTTCCATCCATCCTGACCGGTCCTCCCTCCCCCAGCATGATGGCTCATTGTAGGGATGGTATTAGGCAGGTGATTTCTCTCCACCGTGATCGGTCTCCCCATCCCCAGCATGATGCTCCACCACCAGTTGTCGCTGTAGAGATGGTTTTGGGCAGGTGATGAGTGGCCCCTGGTTTCCATCCACCATGACCGGTCTCCCCTCCCCCAGCAAGATTCTCAGACACAAGGCTTCACTGTAGGGATGGTATTGGGCAGGTGATAAGCGGCGCCTACTTTCCCTTCACACTAACCCGGTCTCCCCTCCCCAGCATGATGCTCCACCACCAGGCTTCACTGTAGGGATGGTATTGGGCAGATGATGAGCAGCGCCTGGTTTCTCCCCACCATGACCGATCTCCCCTCCCCCCAGCATGATGCTAAGCCACCAAGCTTCACTGTAGGGATGGTATTGGGCAGGTGATGAGCGGCGCCTGGTTTCCCCTACACCATGACCGATCTACCCTCCCCCCAGCGTGATGCTCCATCAGCAGATCACTGTAAGGATCGAATTGGGCCGAAGATGAGCAGCGCCTGGTTTCCCTCTACCCTGATCAGCCTCCCCTCCCCGAGCATGACCTGCCACCACCAGGCTTAACTGTAGGGATGGTATTAGGCAGGTGATGAGTGGCGCCTGGTTTCTCTCCACCGTGACCGGTCTCCCCATCCCCAGCAGGATGCTCCACCACTAATTGTCACTGTAGAGATGGTTTTGGGCAGGTGATGAGCGGCGCCTGGTTTCCATCCACCATGACCGGTCTCCCCTCCCCCAGCATGATTCTCAGCCACAAGGCTTCACTGTAGGGATGGTATTGGGCAGATGATAAGCGGCGCCTGCTTTCCCTTCATACTGACCGGTCTCCCCTCCCCCAGCATGATGCTCCACCGCCAGACTTCACTGTAGGGATGGTATTGAGCAGATGATGAGCAGCGCCTGGTTTCCCCCCACCCTGACCGATCTCTCCTCCCCCAGCATGATGCTTCACCATCAGGCTTCACTATAGGCATGGTATTGGGCAGGTGATGAGCGGCGCCTGGTTTCCTTCCACCCTGACCAGTCTCCCCTCCCCCAGCATGATGCTGTCACCGCCAGGCTTCACTGCAGGGATGATATTGGACAGGTGGTGAGCGGCGCCTGGTTTCCCTCTACCCTGACCGGTCTCCCCTCCCCCGGCATGATGCTTCACCATCAGGCTTCACTATAGGCATGGTATTGGGCAGGTGATATGCGGCGCCCGGTTTCCTTTCACCCTGACTGGTCTCTCCTCCCGCAGCAGGATGCTCTACCACTAGGCTTCACTGCAGGGATGGTATTAGGCAGGTGATGAGCGGCGCCTGGTTTCCTTCCACCCTGACCGGTCTCCCCTCCCCCAGCATGATGCTGCACCACCAGGTGTCACTGTAGGGATGGTATTGGGCAGGTGATATGCGGCGCCCGGTTTCCTTTCACCCTGACTGGTCTCTCCTCCCGCAGCAGGATGCTCTACCACTAGGCTTCACTGCAGGGATGGTATTAGGCAAGTGATGAGCGGCGCCTGGTTTCCTTCCACCCTGACCGGTCTCCCCTCCCCCAGCATGATGCATCACCATCAGGTTTCACTATAGGGATGGTATTTGGCAGGTGATGAGCGGCGTCTTGTTTCCCTCCACTCTGATCGGTCTCCTCTCCCCTAGCATGATGTTCCACCACCAGGCTTCACTGGTTGTTTCTTGCAGTCTGAGTGTCCTTCACGGTCTTTTCGGTAATTCCGGGCGGCTTCCATGTGTCTTATTGGGGAGGCTTCTTTCTGGCCCCTCAGCCATAAAGCCCGGTTTGGTGGAGCCTGCAGGGATGGTTGACCTGGAAGTTTCTCCCACCTGCACACAAGGTCTTTAGAGCTCAGGCAGAGTGACCGTTGGGCTCTTGGTCATCTCCCTTACAAGACCCTTCTTCCCCTAATCTGGGGGGTCGGCAGCTCTAGGAAGAGTCCTGGTTCTTACTTGTAAGTATTTTGGAGGCCGCTGGGCTCTTGGGAACTTTCAGGGCGGCAGAGATGTGTTTGTAGCTTCTCCAGATCTGTTCCTCTACACAATCCTTCCCGCTGTGCATGTCCCCGTGCTCACAGCTCTCCTCCGCTCTGCTTCCCCCTGGCCCCACGCTTACAGCTGTCCTTCGCTCTAACGCTGAAGAGCAAGCACTATCGCCTGCAGATGGCGACACGCCGGGGAACTGTGATCGGCGGAGCCGGGAGCCCAGCTCCGAGGTGGGAGCCCAGACAGAAAAGCGGCATGTCACAGACAAGTGGGGTGAGCGAGAGCATCAGCAAGAGGTCCGTGGTTCTGCAGCGCCGACTGGACCAGGCAGAGGGCCGGGGGTCTGGATGGCAGCAGCGTCGGGGGATCTGCAGCAGCCGCCCGTGGCTTAGTGATGGCAGGAGTGCCAATGGCAGCAGCAAGAGGTCCGGGGGTCTGCCGACGCCACCAGCAAAGGCCCCGGGGGTCTGCAGCGCCAAGCGCAGCAGGCACAAGGCCAGGGGTCTGCATGCTAGCAGCGCCGGGGATGTGCATCGGCCGCCCGGGGGTGAGTGATGGCAGCAGCGCCTAAGGGACAAGCAAAAGGGCCGGGGCAGGGAGATCAGCCACAGCCAATCACAAGCTGGGGGTGTCACCTACTAATCAAGACTGCTCTATTATGTCCCCACCCTGAACTTCCGGTGGTGACATAATACAGCAGTACCACTAAATGTTATCATACCAAAGGGTGTGAATACTTATGTCAATGCAAAATGTTAGCTTTTTTAATTTAAACAAAAATATTTCTCCCATTCTGTTGTCACTTTGTGATTACAGAATATTGTCTGCTGAATGATGGGAAACACAAAGCCATAACATACAGCATGTAAAATAATGAAAGTGTCTGAGGACTTTCCAGTGCGTTGTACACCTATAATTTCTAGTAATCTTCGTACAAACCCAACATGTTTTTTCTATGCTATTAAACTTAAAATGTAGGTCACGGTTCAGCAGCAGTTTAGGTCTCGGAATTGCAGGTAGAAGTTCTTGGCTGACCATCAGATGGCAGTATAACACAGAATACAGATGTCTCTTCTGCAGCACAAGTTCAGTGATAAGTGACCCTTGTTTGGAGGACATTACAGACCAGAGATGACAGTAGAGGCTTAAAAGGATGTTATATTAAAGGGATAGTCCAGGACTACAGATAAAATAAGCTTTTTCCCCCCAAAACGCATCACACCTGCTCACTGGTTGTACATATTGCAAGTTCAGCCCCATTTATTTCAATTATGCTGAGCTGCAATACCAGATAAACCTACGGACAAGGGTGGCGCTATATTTGGAAGAAAGCATTAAAGTTTTTTTAATCCCAGACAATCCTTTTAAAAGAAGTATAATTTGAGGGTCCTGGGCCCCACTTGCAAAATCTATAATAGGGCCCCCACCTACCATGTACCGTGTCTCCCAACCGTTCTGGATTCAGTGGGACAGTTCTGAATTTTGGGGGCAGTCCTGGTGTCCCAGGGGGCATGCTGTATGTTTAGACTTTACCTGTATCCTCTGGATTGCAATGGCTGAGTCGGGAGCCATCAGTTCCTGCTTTACCATTCACTTTGTGACTGATGCTAATTGGGAAGGGGGAGTGCCCAGTTATCGCTCCCTACAGGCAGGGCGGTGCAGTGCAATGAAAGTGAGCATCCCAACAGGTCTTCTCCAGAGGCAGAGAAGTCAGGGCCATCCAAGTGTAACAAAGTGGGAGGAGCCAGAAGGCGGGGTTTGTTGGACATATGATGGGGTTATGGGAAAAAAGAGTTGGCCAAGAAGAGAGTCTTCTGAGGAGCAGAGCACATCAGCAGGGGAAATCTATAGGTGGGCATCCATACTGTTATCAGGGACATCCTGACTCTGAGGGGAAACTATCAGCAAGTAGGGCACTAAGGGAGCACTATAACAGGGGGCACTATCAGAAGGGGGGGGGGGGGGGCACCAAGGGGCAGGGTTCGCCTTAGCTTAGATGGCAGCCTGTGTGAAATTTTTTTTGGTTCCCCCTTCCTAAGAAAACAACACACAGTGCATTCATATAAATGCAGCACCAGAACTAAGCTCACAACACAGATACAGCACCAGAATCAAGCTCACAACACAGATACAGCAAATACGGCACCAGAATCAAGCTCATAACATAAATACAGTAGCAGAACTACCGGTAAGTGATTGTATTGTGGGGGTGCTGATGGGCTGAGAGCGGCACCTTGGAACATCAGAGTGGAAGAGACAGGAGGAGGAGGATTACCTCCAGCCTACATTGAGCTGGTGCCTCCGCTACAAGCTGGTGGCCAATGCCTTGTGCAACTAAGACCAGACATACTAAGGGGGCACTATCTGTGTGGTAGTAACAATGTATTTGCTGTGGTGCGTATAGTGTTGGTTGTCACTTTTTACAATTTTGGGAAATTGGGAAGTATGCATACTTATGTATTCTAATGGGATCGTCGGGACCCCTCAGGCATCAGGAACTGGGTGCAAGTGCTACTTCTGCATCCCTTATAGCTATTCCCTTGTATATCAGCGTATAGGAGATATATACACTCACAGAATGTACATATAAGGATCAATCTTCTTCTGTGCCTCTCCAGCTGGTGGGAAACTGCATCTCCTAGCCAGGGGCATGCTGGGAGTTATAGTTTTACGGTAGCTGTGAGCTCTTCATGTAGGGAACACTGCAGCAAAAAAAAAAACGTACGACTTTTTTCAAAAGATGTTACTCAATCTGATAAACAAGTGAAATAGTCCGCAGGGAGCAAAAAAAAAAAAAAAGCCACAACAAAAATCTAAGAAAAATTTATTGTTTGCAGCAAAGTTTTAGAAGCAATTACGTTATTGTAGAGCACCCTCTAGAGGCTTTGTTAGAAATTGCAGCAGGTTGTTAACTTGTTCACTTCTTAACCTCTCAGCAAAGGGAGGATAAAGAAGAAACCATAAAACAACCAATAAAATAAAGTTCCTGAAGTTTTATTGTGGGAAATGAAAGTACGGAGGATGAAAAATCTTCTGTCTCCAACGTGGGCGGAGAAATTCTGTTATGTACATAAACCGTAATAAATGAGGACCTGAAAGGTCAGCGGATGGAGGTATCAGGAGCGGGCCATGACAACCTCTAAGTCATTTTTATGAACTGGAGAGAGGTTGTCACTGCCAGTACAACAGAATGCAATAGCCGTGATATATTTTTATGGAGTTCCCCTTTAAGAATTGCATTTTATACAGATATTGAATCATTTCTCCATCAGTCCCATAATTTATCTCTGTGTGATGGAGAGCAGGGAGGGAGGGCAGCGCCACTTCCTCGTAGACATCTGTCCTGGTAATGTGAGTGGCATCACTTAAAGGTGATAGAGGGGAAGGTGTGTAAATCTCTCCGAGACGGATCATCAGATTCATCTGATTAGGTTTAGCTTTAAATATGAAATTGCGAGGAAGAAAAAGACATTCTGCATTGAGAATCCATCTGTTTCCTGCAGTCTGTCAGGTCCTCCTCAGCAGATGGTCTCTCCTCTTATGAGAGGGGGCAGAGAAAGGAAAGAGAGAGTGCGAATGAGACTGAGAGAACGAGAAGAGAGAAGACATGGAAGGATGAGAGAAAGAGAGAAGGAGAAACATAGAGAGTGCCAAAGAGCAAGAAAGAATAACGGAGGGGGGAGAGAGCTCAGGAGAATGAGAGGAAGAGAGAAGATGAGAGCTGGGGACAGCAAACAATGAGAAAGAGAAGCAAAGAGAAAGAGAGAGGAGTACAGGAGGATAACAGGAGACAATGAGAGAGTGAGAGAGGAAGAACGAGACTAGAGAGAGAGAGAAGGAAAGCTGGGAAAAGAAAGAAAGAAAGAAAGAAAGAAAGAGAGAGAAAAAGAGAAAAAAAGAGATAGAAGAGAGAAAGACAGAGAAAGCAAGGGAGAGGAAGAAAGAAAGAAAGAAAGAAAGGAGGGAGGAAAGAAGGAAAGAAAGAGAAAGAAAGGAGGGAGTAAAGAAAGAAAGAGAAAGAAAGGAGGGAGGAAAGAAAAAAAGAAACAGAAAGAAAGGAGGGAGGAAAGAAAGAAAGAAAAAGAAAGAAAAGAGGTAAGAAGTAAAGAAAAGAGGAAAGGATCAATAGAATGAGGTAAGATATAAAGGAAGAGGGAAAATGTGATGCATATGCAACAAATAAAAGAGGGGTTGGAAGGTACGAAGTAATGAAGTAACCACGGATGAAAAGAAGAAACCAAGAAAGGAAGGAAAAGAAAAGAGAAAGAAAGAATGATAGAATATAAGAGAAAGAGATAGAAAGACTAAAAGAGAATAAATGCAAGAAAGAAAGAAAGAAAGACAGTGAATGAAAAAGAGGGACAGAGAGAAAGGGGGAAAAACAGATAGTAGTAAGAAATAGAGGAAGAGAAGAAAAGAACTATTAAGAGAGACAGAACTAGAAGAGAATAAGAGAGAGAAAGAGACAATAAGTAAAAGAAATGAGAGTAGCAATAGCAGAAGAAAGAGAGGAGAATCAGCAACAAGTAGAGAGAATGAGGAATCCGAGGTAAAAACGTAAAGTGAATGATCTCTTTTAAATACCATTATTTTACCTCTATATACTGTACATCTGATATTTGGCGCTGATACATTTCCTGACATACCTTTAAATCAGATTAAGCTAATTTTCTGTAACTGAGCTCCAAACCCCCTGTAGGACTATAGATAGAAAAGGGAAATCTAGTTATTTTCAGCCACCACTAGGGGGAGCACAGAAGTGTACTGCATACTGTACATACATTTCATCAAGTCATAAATCTGTATGCCCTGAGGTATCTACAATTCTATTATTCTACTCCATTAGGCCTATATTGTCTATTGTCAATAATGAGCACGGAGTGTAGGGCTGAAAACCAAAATGATGTTAAAAATAGACAAATGATAACTTGTTATCAGATATCCTGTGCAGAAAGCTGGAATTAACTATGCTTATCTCTTTGACCTGAGCAAACGCAAGCACAGCTCCTCCACTGCCACTGTGCGCCCCAACACCGCTGTGCTCTGTAAATACAGCATATACGATTATTACCGCGGCCATCCCATTTATTTACTGCAGAATATATTAGTTTTTTTCTAAATATTTGTTTGCCTGGTGATGGTTATAAATCAAATAATAGATGAGTCGGCCACTGGCATCATGGCCGAACGTCTGATCTTCAAAATACAACACATGAAAGGCAACGAGATGAGGCACTTCTACCTGGAAATACTGACACAGACATTACCAGGAACAAAGCGAATAGCAAATATTGCCTCCTCTGTGGAACATAAAAAAGCAGACAAAAGCCGTGATACTAAACCTGCACAAAGCCATGTGTTGTGCAATAAAAGGCAATCAATTGTTCCCTGTAATCAGCCATTTCCATAAACTTTGGTAAAACTGTAAAGTTGTCAGCTTTGATCTCAATAGAATAGCAACAAGAATTCCAGACATTCTGTGCTTATGTACAAGAGAATAACTAACATAATACTGCCCCCATGTGCAAGAATATAACTACTATAATACTGCCCCCTATGTACAAGAGAATAACTACTATAATACTGCTCCTATGTACAAGACAATAACTAACATAATACTGCCCCCATGTGCAAGAATATAACTACTATAATACTGCCCCCTATGTACAAGAATATAACTACCATAATACTGCCCCCTATGTACAAGAATATAACTACTATAATACTGCCTCCTATGTACAAGAATATAACTACTATAATACTGCCCCCTATGTACAAGAATATAACTACTATAATACTGCTCCATGTACAAGAATATAACTACTATAATACTGCCCCCATGTACAAGAATATAACTACTATAATACTACCCCATATGTACAAGAATATAACTACTATAATACTACCCCATATGTACAAGAATATAACTACTATAATACTGCTCCTATGTACAAGAATATAACTACTATAATACTGCCCCCTATATACAAGAATATAACTACTATAATACTGCCCCCTATGTACAAGAATATAACTACTATAATACTGCTCCCCAATGTACAAGAATATAACTACTATAATACTACCCCATATGTACAAGAATATAACTACTATAATACTGCCCGTATGTACAAGAATATAACTATTATAATACTGCTCCCTATGTACAAGAATATAACTACTATAATACTGCCCCCTATGTACAAGAATATAACTACTATAATACTACTCCTATGTACAAGTATATAACTACTATAATACTGCCCCCTATGTACAAAAATATAACTATTATAATACTGCTCCTATGTACGAGAATATAACTACTATAATACTGCTCCCCTATGTACAAGAATATAACTACTATAATACTGCCCCCTATGTACAAGAATATAACTACTATAATACTGCTCCTATGTACAAGAATATAACTACTATAATACTGCCCCTATGTACAAGAATATAACTACTATAATAATGTCTTCTATGTACAAGAATATAACTACTCTAATACTGCCCCCTATGTACAAGAATATAACTACTATAATACTGCCTCCTATGTACAAGAATATAACTACTATAATACTGCCCCTATGTACAAGAATATAACTACTATAATACTGCCTCCTATGTACAAGAATATAACTACTCTAATACTGCTCCCTGTGTACAAGAATATAACTACTATAATACTGCCCCAATGTACAAGAATATAACTACTATAATACTGCCTCCTATGTACAAGAATATAACTACTCTAATACTGCTCCCTGTGTACAAGAATATAACTACTATAATACTGCTCCTATGTACAAGAATATAACTACTATAATGCTGCCCCCTATGTGCAAGAATATAACTACTATAATACTGCCCCCTATGTACAAGAATATAACTACTATAATACTGCCCCCTATGTACAAGAATATAACTACTATAATACTGCCCCTATGTACAAGAATATAACTACTATAATACTGCTCCTATGTACAAGAATATAACTACTATAATACTGCTCCTATGTACAAGAATATAACTACTATAATACTGCTCCTATGTACAAGAATATAACTACTATAATACTGCCCCCTATGTACAGGAATATCACTACTATAATACTGCCCCCTATGTACAAGAATATAACTACTATAATACTGCCTCCTATGTACAAGAATATAACTACTATAATACTGCTCCCTATGTACAAGAATATAACTACTATAATACTGCCCCCTATGTACAAGAATATAACTACTATAATACTACCCCATATGTACAAGAATATAACTATTATAATACTGCTCCCTATGTACAAGAATATAACTACTATAATACTGCCCCGTATGTACAAGAATATAACTATTATAATACTGCTCCCTATGTACAAAAATATAACTATTATAATACTGCTCCTATGTACGAGAATATAACTACTATAATACTGCTCCCCTATGTACAAGAATATAACTACTATAATACTGCCCCCTATGTACAAGAATATAACTACTATAATACTGCCTCCTATGTACAAGAATATAACTACTATAATACTGCCCCTATGTACAAGAATATAACTACTATAATAATGTCTTCTATGTACAAGAATATAACTACTATAATACTGCCCCCTATGTACAAGAATACAACTACTATAATACTGCCTCCTATGTACAAGAATATAACTACTATAATACTGCCCCTATGTACAAGAATATAACTACTATAATACTGCCTCCTATGTACAAGAATATAACTACTCTAATACTGCTCCCTGTGTACAAGAATATAACGACTATAATACTGCCCCAATGTACAAGAATATAACTACTATCATACTGCCCCTATGTACAAGAATATAACTACTATAATACTGCCCCCTATGTGCAAGAATATAACTACTATAATACTGCCCCCTATGTACAAGAATATAACTACTATAATACTGCCCCCTATGTACAAGAATATAACTACTATAATACTGCTCCTATGTACAAGAATATAACTACTATAATACTGCCCCCTATGTACAGGAATATCACTACTATAATACTGCCCCCTATGTACAAGAATATAACTACTATAATACTGCCTCCTATGTACAAGAATATAACTACTATAATACTGCTCCCTATGTACAAGAATATAACTACTATAATACTGCCCCCTATGTACAAGAATATAACTACTATAATACTGCCTCCTATGTACAAGAATATAACTACTCTAATACTGCTCCCTATGTACAAGAATATAACTACTATAATACTGCCTCCTATGTACAAGAATATAACTACTATAATACTGCTTCCTATGTACAAGAATATAACTACTATAATACTGCCCCCTATGTACAAGAATATAACTACTATAATACTGCTCCTATGTACAAGAATATAACTACTATAATACTGCCCCCTATGTACAAGAATGTAACTACTCTAATACTGCCCCCTATGTACAAGAATATAACTACTATAATACTGCCCCCTATGTACAAAAATATAACTACTATAATACTGCTCCTATGTACAAGAATATAACTACTATAATACTGCCCCCTATGTACAGGAATATCACTACTATAATACTGCCCCCTATGTACAAGAATATAACTACTATAATACTGCCTCCTATGTACAAGAATATAACTACTATAATACTGCCCCCTATGTACAAGAATGTAACTACTCTAATACTGCCCCCTATGTACAAGAATATAACTACTATAATACTGCCCCCTATGTACAAGAATATAACTACTATAATACTGCTCCTATGTACAAGAATATAACTACTATAATACTGCCCCTTATATACAAGAATATAACTACTATAATACTGCTCCCTATGTACAAGAATATAACTACTATAATACTGCCACTTATGTACAAGAATATAACTACTATAATACTGCCTCCTGTACAAGAATATAACTGCTATAATACTGCCCCCTATGTACAAGAATGTAACTACTCTAATACTGCCCCCTATGTACAAGAATATAACTACTATAATACTGCCCCTATGTACCAGAATATAACTACTATAATACTGCCCCCTATGTACAAGAATATAACTACTATAATACTGCCTCCTATGTACAAGAATATAACTACTATAATACAGCCCTATGTACAAGTATATAACTATTTTAATACTCCCCCCTATGTACAAGAATATAAGTACTATAATACTGTTCCTATGTACAAGAATTTAACTACTATAATACTACCCCCTATGTACAAGAATATAACTACTATAATACTGCCCCCTATGTACAAGAATATAACTACTATAATACTGCCCCCTATGTACAAGAATATAACTACTATCATGCTGCCCCTTATGTACAAGTATATAACTACTATAATACTGCCCCCTATGTACAAGAACATAACTACTATCATACTGCCCCCTATGTACAAGAATATAAGTACTATAATACTGCCCCCTATGTACAAGAATATAACTACTATAATACTGCCCCCTATGTACAAGAATATAACTACTATAATACTGCCCCTATGTACAAGAATTTAACTAATATCATTCTGCCTCTATGTACAAGTATATAACTACTATCAGACTGCCCCTATGTACAAGAATATAACTACTATAATACTGCCCCCTATGTACAAGAATATAACTACTATAATACTGCCCCCTATGTACAAGAATATAACTACTATAATACTGCCCCCTATGTACAAGAATATAACTACTATCATGCTGCCCCTTATGTACAAGTATATAACTACTATAATACTGCCCCCTATGTACAAGAACATAACTACTATCATACTGCCCCCTATGTACAAGAATATAAGTACTATAATACTGCCCCCTATGTACAAGAATATAAATATTTTAATACTGCTCCCTATGTACAAGAATATACAACTCTAATACTGCCCCCTATGTACAAGAATATAACTACTATAATACTGCCCCTATGTACAAGAATATAACTACTATAATAGTGCCCCCTATGTACAAGAATATAACTACTATAATACTGCTCCTATGTAGAAGAATATAACTACTATAATACTGCCCCCTATGTACAAGAATATAACTGCTATAATACTGCCCCCTATGTACAAGAATATAACTACTATAATACTGCCCCCTATGTACAAGAATATAACTACTATAATAATGCTGCTATGTACAAGAATATAACTACTATAATACTGCCTCCTATGTACAAGAATATAACTACTATAATAATGCTGCTATGTACAAGAATATAACTACTATAATACTGCCTCCTATGTACAAGAATATAACTACTATAATACTGCCCTCCTATGTACAAGAATATAACTACTATAATAATGCTGCTATGTACAAGAATATAACTATTATAATACTGCCTCCTATGTACAAGAATATAACTGCTATAATACTGCTCCCTATGTACAAGAATATAACTACTATAACACTGCCCCCTGTGTACAAGAATATAACTGCTATAATACTGCCCCCTATGTACAAGAATATAACTACTATAATACTGCCCTCTATGTACAAGAATATAACTACTATAATACTGCTCCTATGTACAAGAATATAACTACTATAATAATGCTGCTATGTACAAGAATATAACTACTATAATACTGCCTCCTATGTACAAGAATATAACTACTATAATACTGCCCTCCTATGTACAAGAATATAACTACTATAATAATGCTGCTATGTACAAGAATATAACTACTATAATACTGTCCCCTATGTACAAGAATATAACTACTCTAATACTGCCCCCTATGTACAAGAATATAACTGCTATAATACTGCCCCCTATGTACAAGAATATATCTACTATAATACTGCCACCTATGTACAAGAATATAACTACTATAATACTGATGCTATGTATACAACTACTATAACAGTGCCCCCTATGTACAAGACTAGTATAACTAGTATAACAGTGCCTCCTATGTACAATGTTAGGTGCATTGTTCAGACACAATCTTCTGCTTCTGTGTCTGGCTAATAGTTACCTTGCTATCTTGCTGCCTGCTTATGTTCTATGTTCTTCGTTTGTGTACTATGCAGTCTGTTGTTCCTCTTTGCTTCTCTGTTTATCCTTGTCCGCTTCTTGCTACGTTGTTTCTTTACTCCCCGGTGTTGTTTTATCTTTGTCTTATAGGTGTTCTGGCCCATCAGCATTAGTCAGTGCCTAGAGGAAGACTGTGGGGTCATCCTTATTGGGATGAGTGCTCTGCTTATAGGCAAGGGTTTCCCTCTCCTGATTATCAGTTCAGGGCAGGATACCTTCCCTAGTTTCCAACCATACACCGGGCTGTTCATCTGGCATCTTACCTCCCACGCTAGGGTTGGCTATCAGCTGTGCTGGATCGGATCTTCACCTACCCGGTAGGTTGACACAGTGGTTCCACATCCACAGTCCTTCCAGTACACTGCAGCCATGGATCCCGCTGACTGCAACAACGGAGGTCTTTCTGAATTATTCCAGGAGATGATGCATCATTGTGAGAGGCAGGAGCAAATCCTGGCATATCTCCACAATGTGAGAACCCGTCTTTCAGATATTTCCCCCGCCATAGTGTAACCACAGTCCCCCGCTGTTGTGGCATCTGCTGCATCGCCTCCACTGGTAGCCTCCATTTCTGATTCCAGACCTCGCCTGGTGGCACAGCCTCACTCTTATGGGCATCCCAGACAATGTTGTGGCTTTCTTAATCAATGTACCTTGCACTTTGAGCTTTTGTCACATTTCTTCCCTTCAGATCGCACCAAAATCCCATTTATAGTGTCTCACCTTACAGGTCAGGCTTTGGCATGGGTCAATCCCCTCTGGGAACGCAATGATCCACTGGTTAATAATCTCAGTCTCTTCATTGAGTTCTTTCAGAAGGTGTTTGATGAGCCTGGTCGTTCATCTTCATCTGCGTCCGCTCTGTTGCATCTCTGTCAAAATAACCTCACTGTGGGCCAATATGCCATTCAGTTTCAAACTTTGGCCTTAGAACTGGGGTGGAACAATGAAGCCCTAGTGGCAGCATTTTGAGAGGGACTAGCAGGTTGCATTAAAGATGTGTCGCGAGGTCCCTACCTCTTTTGATGCCCTGATTTCTCTGGCTATGAGGATTGACATGCGGTTCCAGGAGAGATCCAGGGAGGTTGTTCAAGAGAGGAGATCAATCTGTCTGGCTCCTCGCTTTCAGAGACCACTCTCCTCGCCGCCGAGGCTGAACTTACCTGTAACCATGGTTCTTTCCGGTGCCCAGGTGTCAGTGGCAGCTTTCCTGGATTCCGTCTCTGACGGCAACTTCCTCCAACAAGCTTTGGTGGACCGCTACGGAATTTCCATCTGGCGTCTCAAGAAACCACTCGTGGTTACTATTGTTAATGGCAGTACCCTCTCTAAGATGATCCAGTTTGTAACAGAGCCACTGGAGTTGAGGATTGGTGCTCTCCATTCTGAGAGGATTTTCTTGCTGGTGATGTCTGGGGCAACCAGCTCTCTGCTTCTAAGTTTGCCGTGGCTCCAATTACACAACCCCACCTTGGACTGGAGTACCAGTAAGCTATTAAGTTGGTGTACCACCTGCTATACCAAGTGCTTGTGTCCTCTGCATCCTGTCCACCGGGTTACTTTACCATCTAACCTCCAGGGTCTACCGGAACCTTATCAGGGTTATGCAGACGTCTTTGACAAGAAAGAAGCTGAATGTCTCCCACCGCATCGTCCCTATGATTCCCCAATTGACTTTGTGCCTGGTTTCGTGCCTCCTTAAGTTAGAGTATACCCTCTTTCCCTGCCCAAGACCCAGGCCACAGCCGAATATGTTACAGAGAACCTGGCCAGAGGGTTTATCTGTATGTCCACATCTCCTGCCGGAGCAGATTTTTTTCTTTGTCAATAAGAATGACGGATCGCTACGGCCCTGTATTAACTATCGTGGTCTGAACGTGATCACGATTAAGTATAAATACCCTTTACCCTTGATCCCAGAGTTATTTGATCGCCTTCGGGGTGCTTGGATTTTCACCAAGCTTGATCTGCGTGGTGCTTATAACTTGATCCGCATTCCGCGAGGGAGATGAGTTGAAGACAGCTTTCAATACCTGAGACGGACCCTACAATTACTTGGTGATGCCCTTTGGTCTGGTTAATGCTCCAGGCGTCTTTCAGGAATTTGTTAATCACGTTTTCAGAGATCTCCTTCAGCAATTAGTCGTTGTGTATTTGGATATCTTGTTATTTTTTCCCCCGATATATCCTTGCACCAGAGGCAGGTTCGCACGGTTCTCCAGCGATTAAGGGAAAATCGTTTGCTAAATTAAAGAAGTGCGTTTTTGAACGCAAGTCGCTTCCCTTATTGGGGTATATTGTCTCCAAACAGGGTTTGGAGATGGATCCTGAAAAAGTCTCTGCAGTACTGAATTGGGCTTGCCAATCCAGCGATTCCTGGGCTTTGCAAACTACTATCGACAGTTTATCCCACACTTCCCTTCCCTGACTTCTCCAATCTCTGCTCTCGCACGTAAGGGAGCTGATGCCAAGCTCCCCGGAAGCAGAGTCTGCTTTCCAAGCTCTAAAGGTAGCCTTCTCATCTGCCTCCGTGCTGCACCGACCACATGGTACTAAGTAGTTCTTTCTGGAGGTCACTGCTTCATTCTTGGGTGCAGGGGCAGTCCTACTGCAAAAATGGGCATCTGGCAAGAAGGTGACATGCGTTTTTTTCTTAAAATCATTTTCCATGGCAGAGAGAAATTACTCTATAGGGGATTGCAAGCTACTGGCTATCAAGATGGCTCTGGAATTTTCACAGTATCTGCTGGAGGCAGCCACGCATCCCATCGTAATTTACACCGACCATAAAAATCTGACGTATCTTCAAACTGCACAGCGGCTCAACCCCAGTCAAGCTCAGTGGGCCTTGTTTTTTGCATGGTTTGATTTTAAATTGTATTTTCAGCCTGCCGACAAAATATTAAAGGGGTTGTCTCGCGGCAAAAGCGAAAAAAATTTTTTTTTCACTTACCCCCGCATTCTGCCCTGTTAAAAAGAAAGCATAGGTTAGTTTTTAAAAACCACATTGCGCTTACCTGCATCAGCGTTCTGCAGCTTCTTCTATTCTTCTTTTAAAGATGGCGCCGCTGGTCTTCTCCCACGGTGCACCGCGGGTCTTCTCTCATGGTGCAACGTGGATTTTCTTCTCCTTCCTTGCATTCCATTGCCGATTCCAGCCTCCTGATTGGCTGGAATCGGCACACGTGACGGGGCGGAGCTACGATGACGACGCGGTGAGCAGCTCTCCGGCACGAGCGGCCCCATTCACCAGGCAGAAAACCGCACAGCGCAAGCGCGTCTAAAAAAGCAAGAAGCCAGCGAAATTAGACGGCACCATGGAGACGAGGACGCTAGCAACGGAGCAGGTAAGTGAATAACTTCTGTATGGCTCATGTTTAATGCACGATGTACATTACAAAGTGCATTAATATGGCCATACAGAAGTGTATAACCCCACTTGCTGCCGCGGGACAACCCCTTTAAGGCTGACGCGCTATCCAAAACATTTGACTATAACGACACTGAAGAGGCTCCACAATACATCATTGAACCTGCCAGATTGGTGACCGTAGCTCCTATTTGGGTTAAGGATATCCCGCCTGGGAAGACATTCATGCCTGAGGCCAAGAGAAGAGGTGTCCTATCCTGGGATCACTGTTCCAAATTAGCTGGTCATTCTGGGCAACACAAGACTAGGGAGTTAATTCGCCGTCGGTACTGGTAGCCGTCCATGATGAAGGATATTTGGGATTTCCTGTCCTCCTGTATCTTCTGTGCCTAGTATAAATCACAGAAACTGAGACCTGCAGGGCCTTTGTGTCCATTACTCATACCTGAGGCTCCATGGCAGCATATTGCCATGGGCTTTATTACAGATTTACCTCTGTCCAGTGGCTGTACTGATATATGAGTAGTAGTGGACCGATTCTGTAAAATGGCCTATTTCGTGCCTCCCCTGATTTGCCGGCGGCCAGTCAGCTTGCCGAGGAATTCATTGATAACATTTTCTGCCTCCATGGCTTTCCTTAACATATTGTGTTAGATAGAGGGGTGCAATGTACATCTAAATTTTGGAGATCTCTTTGTAAATTGATGGATATATCATAAGGCTTCTCTTTGGCTTATCACCCACAGTCTAACGGGCAGGTAGAGCGTACCAACCAGATCCTGACTGGATATCTCCGCCATTTTACCAATGCCCACCAGGATGATTTGGTCAGTCTTCTGTCCTGGGCGGAGTTCTCTCATAACCAGCATGTCGGCGACTCCATGAAGAGTTCTCCCTTCTTCATAGTATATGGGCATCAACCCAGAGTTCTCCTGCCAGTCTCCATGACTTCCCAGGTTCCAGCAGCAGTTTTGTCAGCAGAGAGTTTTGCAAAGGTTTGGCAGGAGACCAAGGTTAATCTGGAGAAGTCAATCGCTTCCATAAAGAGGTTTGCTGATTGCAGGCACTGGTCCTCCCCACAGTTTGTCCCAGGGAATAAAGTGTGGCCTTCCTACAAACATATAAGGCTGAAAGTTCCATCTTATAAGCTTGCCCCATGATTTTTGGGTCCGATTGAAGTGTTGGAGAGAATTAATTCTGTTTGTTACAGGCTGCGACTCCCTCCCTGCATATTCTCAATTCCTTCCATGTCTGTCTCCTCAAACCACTTGTGCTCAATAGATTTTCCAAAAATCCCAGACCAGATGCCACTCGGATTAGTTCAGAGAACATCTTCGAGGTGAAAAATATTCTTGATGTTAAGAAAGTCAGGAACAAAATCTTTTACCTAGTGGATTGGAAGGGTTACGAACCAGAAGAGAGGTCATGGGAGCCATCTGAGAACATCAATGCTCCACGTGGGATTCAGAAATTTCTGCGAAGAACCGGCAGGAGGAAAAGGGGGTGTAAGGGGTGAAGTACTGTTAGGTGCACTGTTCAGACACAATCTTCTGCTTCTGTGTCTGGCAAATATGAGCGTCGTCCCATTCTCTCTGTTCCCTGAGTTTATATTCACTCTCTTCCAGCACTCCTAGTGTTAATAGCTTCTGGTCTCCTGTTCAGCTGTTGCTTCTTTTCTAATCATCGTCCTATATAGTTGTCCTGGGCAGACCTTGCTGCAGTGTTGATGAGAGTTTGTTCCCTTCACTTCATGTCCAGCCACTGCTTTGGCAGTCACCTTGCTACCTTGCTGTCTGCTTATGTTCTGTGTTCTTCATTCGTGTACTCTGTATACCACTATACCTCTTTTAATGCATCCCAAGACCTTATTAGCTTTTACAGCAGCTGACTGGCATTGGTTGCTCCAGTTAAGGCCTTAGTCAGACGGGCGATTTTTCGCGCGATTTGCGGATCGCATGACGGATGCGCATCCGCAAATCGCGTGACCGGTGCGCGCAAGTCGCCCGAAAATCTGCTCCTAGCCGCGTTTCATTAGAAACGGGCCGGAGCTGTCCAGCGCATTGCATTCAATGGAGACGGCAATACAGCCGTCTCCATTGAAAGCAATGCGCTGTGGGCGAGCCCGGGATGAATTGTCGGTAAGGGCTTAAATATATAAGCCCTTCCCTGCAATGCATCCTAAAATGTGTTAAAATAAAAAAAAATTGTATACTCACCTTCTCCCGGCAGCCGGAGCTCCTCGTGGCCGTCCTGCAGTGGGTGTGAAGGGGATGTGAGTCAGACCTGCCCCCTGATTGGCTCAGCGCTGAGCCAATCAGAGGCATGCCTCACTCACACCCATTCATGAATTCATGAATGGATTTGAGTCAGACCTGACCCTGATTGGCTCAGCGCTGAGCCAATCAGAGGCATGCCTCACTCACACCCATTCATGAATTCATGAATGGATGTGAGTCAGACCTGACCCTGATTGGCTAAGCGCTGAGAGGCAGCAGTCACTCACCCATTCATGAATTCATGAATGGGTGTGTGAGTGTTTTCAGCCTCTGATTGGTCAGGGCTGTGACCAATCAGAGGCAGATCATTCAGCAGGCGGGGATTTTAAAGCCCCGCCGGCTGAATAGTGCCCAGAAGCAGTTCAGGAGAACTGACAGCGGCCGCGGCTGGACTCCGGCTGCAGCGGAAAGGTGAGTATACAATTTTTTTTTATTTTAACACATTTTAGGATGAATTGCAGGGAAGGGCTTATATATTTAACCCCTTCCCGACAATTCACCGCGCGCACGCCGGCAGCCCATTGCTTTCAATGGAGCGGCTGTATTGCCGCTCCATTGAATTCAATGGGCAAACATCGTTCTTCTCTGCCACAGCTGTTACAGCTGTGGCAGAGAAGAATGATTTGTCTTCTATATGTTCTCAATGGGGTCGGCGCTGCTGCCGCCGGCCCCATTGAGCGCATATACAGAAGAGAACAGGAATCGCAGATCGCAGATAGGTGCGATCTGCGATTTTTTGTTCTATAATTTATCGGACGAGCGCATAAAAAGCGCTCATGTGTCCGATACCATTGCAAAGCAATGGTTTTAAAAAATCGCCGGACGCATGCGCATGCGCAAATCGTGGCTAAAAACGCCCGTCTGACTAAGGCCTAAGTCTACAGTCCACTAGTACCCCCAGGTCTTTTTGGATACCACATTTTCCTAGCAGTACCCCATTTAAAGTATATTGGTGACATCCGTTTCTCCTGCTCATGTGGATAATGTTACATTTATCAACATTGAACTTCATTTTCCACTTTTCTACCCGGCTTATCTAGGTCCATTTGTAGCCATACATTGTCCTCCATTGTAGTAATTGTCTTGTATAATTTTGTATCATCTGCAAATATTGATATTTTACTGTGCAGCCCCTCTATCAGGTTATTGATAAATATATTGAGCAGAATGGGGCCTAATACTGAACCCTGTGGCACCCCACTAGCAACGGTGGCCCAATCACAGTATGAACCATTTATTACCACCCTCTGCTTTCTATCTCTGAGCCAGTTCTTTACCCAGATACACACATTTTCGCCTAGACCGAGCTGTCTCATTTTACATATCAGCCTATTATGTGGCACGGTGTCAAATGCTTTAGAGAAGTCCAGATCTACGAGTTCAATAGACTCTCCTAGGTCTCCTAGAACTTAGTTCATCGTAGAAGCTGATCAAATTGGTCTGACATGATCGACCTATCATAAACTCATGCTTGTGAGGGGTTATACTGTTGTTCACCTTGAGGTACCAGGCTCTCTTTTGGACTCCTTTTTGTATATTGGAACCACATTGGCACTGCGCCAATCCAATGGTACAACCCCGGTTTTGATAGTGCCCATAAATATAAGAAATAGCGGTCTAGCTATTATATCACTTAGTTCCCTTAGAACCCTTGGGTGTATTCCATCTGGGCCTGGCGATTTAACGATTTTGATCCTCTTTAACTGGCTCTGCACTTCCTCCTGTGTTAGGCATGCAATATTTAAGAGGGGGTTCGTTTTATTCCCCTGCATCTCATGTGACATTTCCTTTTCGTTCGTGAATACACTTGAAAAGAAACTACTTAAAGGGGTTGTCCCGCGCCGAAACGGGTTTTTTTTTTTTTCAATAGCCCCCCCGTTTGGCGCGAGACAAACCCGATGCAGGGGTTAAAAAAAAAAAACGGATAGTGCTTACCCGAATCCCCGCGCTCCGGTGACTTCTTACTTACCTTGTGAAGATGGCCGCCGGGATCTTCACCCTCGGTGGACCGCAGGTCTTCTGTGCGGTCCATTGCCGATTCCAGCCTCCTGATTGGCTGGAATCGGCACGTGATGGGGCGGAGCTACGAGGAGCCGCTCTCCGGCACGAGCGTCCCCATTCAGAAAAGAAGAAGACCGGACTGCGCAAGCGCATCTAATCGGGCGTTTAGACGCTGAAAATTAGACGGCACCATGGAGACGGGGACGCTAGCAACGGAACAGGTAAGTGAATAACTAATTATGGCTCATAATTAATGCACAATGTACATTACAAAGTGCATTAATATGGCCATACAGAAGTGTATAGACCCACTTGCTTTCGCGGGACAACCCCTTTAATAAATTTGCCTTCCTCCCATCATCTGCTATGATTTCTGCTGCATTATTTGTTAAAGGGCCAGTGCTCTCAGTGCAAATCCTTTTGCTGTTAATATAATTAAAGCATAGTTTAGGGTTATTTTTGCTCTCTTTGGTGATCAGTCTTTATGCCTCCTCCTAGCAAATTTTGATCTTTTCTTTACTTATTTAGTTTTTTTCCCTGTATGATTTTAGCGCTTCTTCGTTGCATTTTAGTTATAGTAGTTTAAACGCTTTAAATTTTTTTTTTTTTATTGCCCCTCTTAAAGTCTTGTCGAGCCACATTGGTTTCCCTTTACTTGTAGTTCTTTTTTTAAAGGGAATGAACTGCTCACATGAGGTGATTAGGATGTTTTTAAACTTTTCCTATTTGTTGTCTGTACTGTTATTTTTGAGGATGTTGTCCCAATTAATGTTACCGATAGTAGTTCTGAGCTCATCAAATTTTGCTTTACTAAAGTTTAGCTTATTTGTCGCTCCCTGGTAAGGTTTCTTATTGAATGACAGCTGGAAATTAATTATATTGTGGTCACTATTCCCCAAGTGCCCCTCAAACTGTACCCCCGTTATTCGATCCGGTTTGTTAGTTAGTACTAAGATAAGATTTCAGTTTCTTCTGTTGCTTTTGGTGGCCTATAGAAAACCCCTATCAGGATTTTGTTTTTATTTTTCTCCCTGTATTTCTACCGAGATTCCATGTGTTCATCTCCTGCACCTATATCCTCACGTAGCCTTGGCGTTAAGTTGAATTTAACATACAGACATACCCCTCCCCCTTTCTGTTCCCCACGGTCTCTTCTGAAAAGGTTGTAATCCTGTAAATTCGCCACCCAATCGCACTTATCATCAGGCCATGTTTCCGTTATTCCCACTATATCGTAATTTTCATCAGTCATTCTTGCTTCAAGCTTACCCACTTTACCGCTCAGAATCTTGCATTAGTATTTAGTAACCATAGAATTTATATGGTTGTTTTTGTTCTTTATATTCCTTTTGCTACTAATTGTACTATTTGCTGTTCTGTCAGTTTTAACTGTACTAACCCCACCCCCGCTCGATCCCCATTCCCATTACTTGGCCCCAGGTCGCTATCTACACTGTCTACCCCCCTGTTTCTCTTTTTGCCCTCTCCCCAGTCCCTAGTTTAAATACTTTGACAGCCTTCTAGCCATCTTCTCCCCTGGCACAGCTGTACCCTCCCCATTAAGATGCAGCCCGTCCCTACGGTAGAGCCTGTAGTTGATAGCAAAGTCAGCCCAGTTCTCCAGGAAACCAAATCCCTCCTTCTTATACCAACTTCGGAGCCACTTGTTTACCTCCCTAAGATCCTGCTGCCTTTCTAGTGTGGCTTTTGGTGCAGTTAGTATTTCTGAGAAAACTACCCTGGAGTTCCTCATCCTAAGCTTGGATCCTAGGTCCCTGAAATCATTTTTGAGGGCCCTCCATTGACCTCTAATTTGTTCATTGGTGCCAATGTGCACCATGACCGCTGGATCCTCACCAGCCCCTCCCAGTAGTCTGTCAATCCGATCCACGATGTGTCGAACTCAAGCGCCAGGAAGGCAACACACTGTTCGACGATCCTGGTGTTCAGAGGGCATGTCAGGCATGCTGCAGCAGTGCTGGCTCTGAAATGGCATCCCCCTCATCTGCCAACTTAGCAAACTTGTTGGGTTGTGCTAGTTTAGGACTAGCCTCCCTGATTCTCTACGCTCTGCCCTTCCTTCTATCTATCATCCAGCAGGCTACCTGCTCCCTCTGCTCTTCCATATTACCATCTGCCTCCGCCTCTACCCCAGCGAGTGCCTGCTCAGTGAGCAGCAAACTCCTTTCCATGTTGTCAGTGGATCTCAGTGTTGCCAGTCACTCATTTAGATCCAGGATTTGGGTTTCCAAATGTGCGACGAGCACGCATCTTGCGCATCAGTATGCACAGTCGATCAGCTGTTTAAGGATCGCATACATTGCACAAGTAGCACACTGGATGGCAATGTCAGGCAAGGAGCTCATCCTAATGGGGATCTACAATTTACTTGGGGAAGTAGGGAAAATTGACTAGATCACACTCCAAACACGCCTCCGCCCATCCGCAACTGCTCATGTGCCTCCGCCCATCTTCAACCGCTCATGCGCCTCCACCCATCCGCAACCGCAGCACACTTAGACACACACAATATATACTTATCCGTTCCTATCAGCAGCTCCTCTGCAGCCGATGATGTCACCTGCAGTCTCAGCGTCAATACCTCTCTACCGGCGGCCGCCCTATCTGGCCTCCTGCTGCTCCTGTATCTGCTTCTCATCTTCACTCCTCTTCCAGCCGCTGGATGTATCCTTCCAGCGGCGCTGCTGGTCTTCTTGAGGCACTGGTGCTGCTCCGGCATTCCCTGACTCCCGCTCTCTGCTCCACGGGCTCCCGCTAACATCATTTCCGATTGTGACTGTCAGAATATAACTACTATAATACTGCCCCCTATGTACAAGAATATAACAAATATAACACTGCTCTTATATTCAAGAATATTACTATTATAGTACAGCCTCCTGTGCACAAGAATATAATTGCTATAATACTGCTTCTATGTTCAAGAATATGACTACTATAATACTGCCCCCTATGTACAAGAATATAACTACTATAATACTGCCCTCTATGTACAAGAATATAACTACTATAATACTGCTCCCTATGTACAAGAATATAACTATTATAATACTGCCCTTATGTACAAGAATATAACCACTATAATACTGCTCCTATTTACAGAAATATAACTACTATAATACTGCCCCTATGTACAAGAATATAACTACTAAAATACTGCTCCTATTTACAGAAATATAACTACTATAATACTGCCCCCTATGTACCAGAATATAAGTACTATAATACTGCCCCTTAAGTGCAAGAATATAACTATTATACTACTGCCTTCCATGTACAAGAATATATCTACTATAATACTGCTCCTATGTACAAGAATATAACTACTATAATACTGCATCTTATATACAAGATTATAACTACTATAATACTGCCCCCTATGTACAAGAATATAACTACTATAATACTGCCCCTATGTACAAGAATATAATTACTATAATACTGCCCCCTATGCACAAGAATATTACTACTATAATACTGCCTCCTATGCACATGAATATAACTACTATAATACTGCCCCTATGTACAAGAATATAACTACTATAATACTGCACCCTATGTACAAGAATATAACTACTATAATACTACCCCCTATGTACAAGAATATAACTACTATAATACTGCCCCCTATGTACAAGAATATAACTACTATAATACTGCCTCCTATGTACAAGAATATAACTACTATAATACTGCCCCCTATGTACAAGAATATAACTACTATAATACTGTCCCCTATGTACAAGAATATAACTACTATAATACTGCCCCTATGTACAAGAATATAATTACTATAATACTGCCTCCTATGTACAAGAATATAACTACTACAATACTGCCCCCTATGTACAAGAATATAACTACTATAATACTGCCCCCTATGCACAAGAATATTACTACTATAATACTGCCTCCTATGTACATGAATATAACTACTATAATACTGCTCCTATGTACAAGAATATAACTACTATAATACTGCACCCTATGTACAAGAATATAACTACTATAATACTGCCCCCTATATACAAGAATATAACTACTATAATACTGCCTCCTATGTACAAGAATATAACTACTATAATACTGCCCCCTATGTACAGGAATATAACTACTATAATACTGTCTCCTATGTACAAGACTATAACTACTATAATACTGCCCTATGTGCAAGAATATAACTACTATAATACTGCCCCCTATGCACAAGAATATAACTACTATAATACTGCTCCCTATGTACAAGAATATAACTACTATAATACTGCCCCCTATGCACAAGAATATAACTACTATAATACTGCTCCCTATGTGCAAGAATATAACTACTATAATATTGCCCCCCATGTACAAGACTATACCTACTATAATACTGGCCCTATGTACAAGAATATAATTACTAGAGATGAGCGAGCACCAAAATGTATTTCGCCGATGCTCGCTAAGGTTTTCATGTGTGAAAATCTGGGCAATTCAAGAAAGTGATGGGAACGACACAGCAACGGACAGGGCAGGCGAGGGGCTACATGTTGGGCTGCATCTCAAGTTCCCAGGTCCCACTATTAAGCCACAATACCGGCAAGAGTGCCCCCCCCCCCTCCCAACAACTTTTACTTCTGAAAAGCCCTCATTAGCATGGCATACCTTTGCTAAGCACCACACTACCTCCAACAAAGCACAATCACTGCCTGCATGACACTCCGCTGCCACTTCTCCTGGGTTACATGCTGCCCAACCCCCCCCCCCCCCCCACGACCCAGTGTCCACAGCGCACACCAAACTGTCCCTGCGCAGCCTTCAGCTGCCCTCATGCCACGCCACACTCATGTCTATTTATAAGTGCGTCTGCCATGAGGAGGAACCGCAGGCATACACTGCAGAGGGTTGGCACGGCTAGGCAGCGACCCTCTTTAAAAGGGGCGGGGCGATAGCCCACAATGCTGTACAGAAGCAATGAGAAATATAATCATGTGCCACCACCATCAGGAGCTGCACACGTGGGCATAGCAATGGGGAACCTATGTGCCACACACTATTCATTCTGTCAAGGTGTCTGCATGCCCCAGTCAGACCGGGCTTTTTAATTCATAGACACAGGCAGGTACAACTCCCTATTGTGAAGTCCCTGTGGACTGACAGCATGGGTGGCTCCCTGGAACCCACCGGCGGTACATAAAAACATCCCATTGCAGTGCCCATCTCAGCTGAGGTAGTAATGTCATGTTTAATGCAGGTGGGCTTCGGCCCACACTGCATGCCCCAGTCAGACTGGGGTTCCTTAGAAGTGGAAACCAGATGCATTTACAACTCCCTGTGGACCCACAGCATGGGTGGGTGCCAGGAAGCCACCGGCGGTACATAAAAATATCCCATTGCATTGCCCAACACAGCTGTGGTAGTAATGTCGTGCTTAATACAGGTGGGCTTCGGCCCACACTGCATGCCCCAGTCTGACTGGGGTTCTTTACAAGTGGACAGATGTAGTAACAACTCCCTGTGGACCCACAGCATGGGTGGGTGCCAGGAAGCCACCGGAGGTACATAAAAATATCCCATTGCATTGCCCAACACAGCTGAGGTAGTAATGTCGTGCTTAATGCAGGTGGGCTTCGGCCCACACTGCATGCCCCAGTCAGACTGGGGTTCTTTACAAGTGGAAACAGATGCATTTATAATTCCCTGTGGACCCACAGCATGGGTGGGTGCCAGGAAGCCACCGGCGGTACATAGAAATATCCCATTGCATTGCCCAACACAGCTGAGGTAGTAATGTCATGCTTAATGCAGGTGGGCTCCGGCCAACACTGCATGCCCCAGTCAGACTGGTAATATGTACCTTAACAGTAACCACGTTGGTGGTAATGTGGTGGTGACTGCGGACCTAGTAGCGCGGTTTTATGTAGTTGGTTTTCGGAATGTGGCCAGGATTAAGTGGGCCGTGGCGGGGGGATGGTGGTGGTGCTCTCTTGTTGTGTCGTTAAAGGTGAAATTCTTGGACTGCCACCAGACGGACCAATGCAAAGGTATTTGCCAAGAATGTTTTCATTGTTGGAGGAGGGGGGGGATGTTTTGGAGGCACTATGTGTCCTCTACACGTGTCCGTGCTTATATGCACGTTAACAGTAACAGCGTTGGTGGGAAATGGCCTCGCCGCCATCATGTCTTTGTGAAGCCTCTGTTTCCACACCCCAGTGACATACCATTAGCAGCGGTATAGGCAGAGCCCACAATTATTAACATTTCAGCGGTAGCATTAGGGACAGGCCCCACTAACATATCACTAGCAGCAGTATAGGGGGAGCGCAGTCTTAGTTCCATTTCAGTAATAGTAGCACTCAAAACAGGCCCCAGTAACATTCCCATTGCAAAAGTTTAGGGAGATAACAGTCTCTTTCACATTTCAGTAGCTGCAGTATAGACAAGGCCCCAGTTACATTTATGTAGCTAAAGTGTAGGCCAACCCCACACACCTTTCTGTACCATGAGTGCAGGCGAAGAACATAGAAATTACTATGATTACACTGTAGGTGAGGGCCCAAAAAAATTGGTGTACCAACAGTACTAATGTACCTCAGAAAAAATTAGCCATGCCCAACCGAGATGGCAGGTGAAACCTATTAATCGCTTTGGTTAATGGGGCTTAAGTGGTAACTAGGCCTGGAGGCAGCCCAGTTGAATGAAAAATTGGTTCAAGTTAAAGTTTAAACGCTTTTAAGAGCATTGAAACGTATAAAAATTGTTTAGAAAAATTATATGACTGAGCCTTGTGGCCCTAAGAAAAATTGCCCGTTCGGCGTGATTATGTGAGGTTTCAGGAGGAGGAGCAGGAGGAGGAGGAGGAATATTAGACACAGATTGATGAAGCAGAAATGTCCCCGTTTTGGATGGTGAGAGAGAACGATGCTTCCATCCGCGGGTGCAGCCTACGTATTGCTTAGGTATCGCTGCTGTCCGCTGGTGGAGAAGAGAAGTCTGGGGAAATCCAGGCTTTGTTCATCTTGATGAGTGTAAGCCTGTCGGCACTGTCGGTTGACAGGCGGGTACGCTTATCTGTGATGATTCCCCCAGCCGCACTAAACACCCTCTCTGACAGGACGCTAGCCGCAGGACAAGCAAGCACCTCCAGGGCATACAGCGCTAGTTCAGGCCACGTGTCCAGCTTCGACACCCAGTAGTTGTAGGTGGCAGAGGCGTCAGGGAGGACGGTCGTGCGATCGGGTACGTACTCCCTCACCATCCTTTTACAGTGCTCCCGCCGACTCAGCCTTGACTGGGGAGCGGTGACACAGTCTTGCTGGGGAGCCATAAAGCTGTCCAGGGCCTTAAAGACTGTTGCACTGCCTGTGCTGTACATGCTGCTCGATCTTCGCACCTTCCCTGCTACCTGACCCTCGGAACTGCGCCTTCTGCCACTAGCGCTGTCGGATGGGAATTTTACCATCAGCTTGTCCGCCAGGGTCCTGTGGTATAGCAACACTCTCGAACCCCTTTCCTCTTTGGGAATGAGAGTGGAAAGGTTCTCCTTATACCGTGGGTCGAGCAGTGTGTACACCCAGTAATCCGTAGTGGCCAGAATGTGTGTAACGCGAGGGTCACGAGAAAGGCATCCTAACATGAAGTCAGCCATGTGTGCCAGGGTACCTGTACGCAACACATGGCTGTCTTCACTAGGAAGATCACTTTCAGGATCCTCCTCTTCCTCCTCCTCAGGCCATACACGCTGAAAGGATGACAGGCAAGCAGCATGGGTACCGTCAGCAGTGGGCCAAGCTGTCTCTTCCCCCTCCTCCTCATCCTCCTCATGCTCCTCCTCCTCCTCCTGAACGCGCTGAGATATAGACAGGAGGGTGCTCTGACTATCCAGCGACATACTGTCTTCCCCCGGCTCTGTTTCCGAGCGCAAAGCGTCTGCCTTTATGCTTTGCAGGGAACTTCTCAAGATGCATAGCAGAGGAATGGTGACGCTAATGATTGCAGCATCGCCGCTCACCACCTGGGTAGACTGCTCAAAGTTTCGAAGGACCTGGCAGATTTCTGCCAACCAGGCCCACTCTTCTGAAAATAATTGAGGAGGCTGACTCCCACTGCGCCGCCCATGTTGGAGTTGGTATTCCACTATAGCTCTACGCTGCTCATAGAGCCTGGCCAATATGTGGAGCGTAGAGTTCCACCGTGTGGGCACGTCGCACAGCAGTCGGTGCACTGGCAGATTAAACCGATGTTGCAGGGTGCGCAGGGTGGCAGCGTCCGTGTGGGACTTGCGGAAATGTGCGCAGAGCCGGCGCACCTTTTTACGAGCAGGTCTGACAAGCGTGGGTAGCTTTTCAGAAAGCGCTGAACCACCAAATTAAAGACGTGGGCCAGGCATGGCACGTGCGTGAGGCTGCCGAGCTGCAGAGCCGCCACCAGGTTACGGCCGTTGTCACACACGACCATGCCCGGTTGGAGGCTCAGCGGCGCAAGCCAGCGGTCGGTCTGCTCTGTCAGACCCTGCAGCAGTTCGTGGGCCGTGTGCCTCTTATCTCCTAAGCTGAGTAGTTTCAGCACGGCCTGCTGACGCTTGCCCACCGCTGTGCTGCCACGCCGCGCGACACCGACTGCTGGCGACGTGCTGCTGCTGCTGACACATCTTGATTGCGAGACAGAGGTTGCGTTGGAGGAGGAGGAGGAGGAGGAGGGTGGTTTAGTGGAGGAAGCATACACTGCCGCAGATACCACCACCGAGCTGGGGCCCGCAATTCTGGGGGTGGGTAGGACGTGAGCGGTCCCAGGCTCTGACTCAGCCTCCACTAAATTCACCCAATGTGCCGTCAGGGAGATGTAGTGGCCCTGCCCGCCTGTGCTTGTCCACGTGTCCGTTGTTAAGTGGACCTTGGCAGTAACCGCGTTGGTGAGGGCACGTACAATGTTGCGGGAGACGTGGTCGTGCAGGGCTGGGATGGCACATCGGGAAAAGTAGTGGCGACTGGGAACTGAGTAGCGCGGGGCCGCCGCCGCCATCATACTTTTGAAGGACTCCGTTTCCACAACCCTATACGGCAGCATCTCAAGGCTGATAAATTTGGCTATCTGGACGGTTAACGCTTGAGCGTGCGGGTGCGCGGCGGCGTACTTGCGCTTGCGCTCAAACACTTGCGCTAGCGACGGCTGGACGGTGCGGTACGAGACATTGGTGGATTGGGCCGAGGACAGCGGAGGTGAGGGTGTGGGTGCAGGCCAGGAGACGGTATTGCCTGTGTCCTCAGAGCGGGGTTGGATCTCAGTGGCAGGTTGGGGCACAGGGGGAGAGGCAGCGGTGCAAACCAGAGGCAGTGAACGGCCTTCGTCCCACCTTGTGGGGTGCTTGGCCATCATATGTCTGCGCATGCTGGTGGTGGTGAGGCTGTTGGTGGTGGCTCCCCAGCTGATCTTGGCGCGACAAAGGTTGCACACCACTGTTCGTCGGTCGTCAGGCGTCTCTGTGAAAAACTGCCAGACCTTAGAGCACCTCGGCCTCTGCAGGGTGGCATGGCACGAGGGGGCGCTTTGGGAAACAGTTGGTGGATTATTCGGTCTGGCCCTGCCTCTACCCCTGGACACCGCACTGCCTCTTGCAACCTGCCCTGCTGCTGCCCTTGCCTCCCCCTCTGAAGACCTGTCCTGAGTAGGCGTTGCAAACCAGGTGGGGTCAGTCACCTCATCATCCTGCTGCTCTTCCTCAGAATCCTCTGTGTGCTCCTCCCTCGGACTTACTGCCCTTACTATTACCTCATCGATAGACAACTGTGTCTCATCGTCATCGTCCTCCTCACCCACTGAAAGGTCTTGAGACAGTTGCCGGAAGTCCCCAGCCTCATCCCCCGGACCCCGGGAACTTTCCAATGGTTGGGCATCAGTGACGATAAACTCCTCTGGTGGGAGAGGAACCACTGCTGCCCAATCTGAGCAGGGGCCCGAGAACAGTTCCTGGGAGTCTGCCAGCTCCTCAGAATGTCTCATTTTCATGGAGTGAGGAGGCTGGGAGGAAGGAGGAGCAGCAGACAGAGGATTCGGATTTGCAGCAGTGGACGGCGCAGAACTGTGGGTGGACGATAGGTTGCTCGAAGCACTTTCTGCCATCCACGACAGGACCTGCTCACACTGCTCATTTTCTAATAAAGGTCTCCCGCGTGGACCCATTAATTGTGCGATGAATGTGGGGACGCCAGAAACGTGCCTCTCTCCTAATCGCGCAGCAGTCGGCTGCGATACACCTGGATCAGGAGTTCGGCCTGTGCCCACACCCTCACTTGGCCCTCCGCGTCCTCGGCCGCGTCCACGTCCTCTAGGCCTACCCCTACCCCTCAGCATGCTGTATTACCAGTGATTTGATTTCCCAGGCAGGAAATAAATTGGCGCAAGCCTGCTGTTAAACGTAGCTGGCTGCGTATGATTTTTGTTTACGTTCTCCACCCAGCACACACGTACCCAGAACGCTGAGGACTGTCAGAGGCAGGCCAAATAGAAATTTTTCCGTTTTTTTTCAAGGAAAGGCCCACTGCGTATATTCAATCAATAATAAATGTGTTGTGGTGGCCCTGCAAATGTGTCACAGACCTGCAGTGTTGCAGAGTTATTAACTACAGCAGAGCGGTGATTTCCCAGGCAGGAAATGAATTGGCGCAAGCCTGCTGTTAAACTTAGCTGGCTGCGTATGATTTTTGTTTACGTTCTCCACCCAGCACACACGTACCCAGAACGCTGAGGACTGTCAGAGGCAGGCCAAATAGAATGTTTCCCTTTTTTTTGTTAAAGAAAAGGCCCACTGCGTATATTCAATCAATAATATATGTCTTCTGGCCCTGCAAATGTGTCACAGAACTGCAGTGTTGCAGAGCTATTAACTACAGCAGAGCGGTGATTTCCCAGGCAGGAAATAAATTGGCGCAAGCCTGCAGGCCAAATAGAAATTTTTCCCTTTTTTTTCAAGGAAAGGCCCACTGCGTATATTCAATCAATAAAATATGTCTTCTGGCCCTGCCTACACAATTCTGTCCCTGTGGTATTACTGCAGGGCGCAATGCTCTGCACGGCCGATTTGGAAAAAAAAAAAAATGTGCACCACTGCAAAAGGCAGCCTCCACAGTACTGCACACTGTTAGATGTGGCCCTAAGAAGGACCGTTGGGGTTCTTGAAGCCTACACTAACTCCTAACGCTCTCCCTACAGCAGCTCCGGCACCAGCAGCACTGTCCCTCAGCTATCTCACAAGGCATCTGAGGCGAGCCGCGGGAGGGGCCGACTTTTATACTCGGGTGACATCTGATCTCCCCAGCCATTCACAGCAGGGGGGTGGTATAGGGCTGGAACATCACAGGGGGAAGTTGTAATGCCTTCCCTGTCTTTCAATTGGCCAGAAAAGCGCGCTAACGTCTCAGAGAGGAAACTGAAAGTAACCCGAACATCGCGTGGTACTCGTTAAGAGTAACGAGCATCCCGAACACGCTAATATTCGCCCGAGCATCAAGCTCGGACGAGTACGTTCGCTCATCTCTAATAATTACTATAATACTGCCCTCTATGTACAAGAATATAACTACTATAATACTGCCTCCTATGTACAAGAATATAACTACTATAATACTGCCCCTATGTACAAGAATATAACTACTATAATACTGCCCCCTATGTACAAGAATATAACTACTATAATACTGCCCTCTATATACAAGAATATAACTACTATAATACTGCCTCCTATGTACAAGAATATAACTACTATAATACTGCCCCTATGTACAAGAATATAATTACTATAATACTGCCCTCTATATACAAGAATATAACTACTATAATACTGCCTCCTATGTACAAGAATATAACTACTATAATACTGCCCCTATGTGCAAGAATATAACTACTATAATACTGCCCCCTATGTACAAGAATATAACTACTATAATACTGCTCCAATGTACAAGAATATAACTACTATAATACTGCCCCCTATGTACAAGAATATAACTACTATAATACTGCCCCCTATGTACAAGAATATAACTACTATAATACTGCTCCTATGTACAAGAATATAACTGCTATAATACTGCTCCTTTGTACAAGGATATAACTACTATAATACTGCCCCCTATGTACAAGAATATAACTACTATAATACTGCCGCTATGTACAAGAATATCACTACTATAACACTGCCCCCTATGTACAAGAATATAACTACTATAATACTGCCCCCTATGTACAAGAATATAACTACTATAATACTGCCCCCTATGTACAAGAATATAACTACTATAATACTGCTCCAATGTACAAGAATATAACTACTATCATACTGCCCCCTATGCACAAGAATATCACTACTATAACACTGCCCCCTATGTACAAGA
This sequence comes from Eleutherodactylus coqui, assembly GCF_035609145.1. Classification (NCBI taxonomy): domain Eukaryota; kingdom Metazoa; phylum Chordata; class Amphibia; order Anura; family Eleutherodactylidae; genus Eleutherodactylus; species Eleutherodactylus coqui. Next base: position 228,839,103 of record NC_089842.1, read on the forward strand.
ATATAACTACTATAATACTGCCTCCTATGTACAAGAATATAACTACTATAATACTGCCTCCTATGTACAAGAATATAACTACTATAATACTGCCCCTATGTACAAGAATATAACTACTATAATACTGCCCCCTATGTGCAAGAATATATCTACTATAATACTGCATCTTATATACAAGATTATAACTACTATAATACTGCCCCCTATGTACAAGATTATAACTACTATAATACTGCACCCTATGTACAAGACTATAACTACTATAATACTGCCCTATGTGCAAGAATATAACTACTATAATACTGCCCCCTATGTACAAGAATATAACTACTATAATACTGCCCCTATGCACAAGAATATAACTACTATAATACTTCTTCCTATGTACAAGAATATAACTACTATAATACTGCCCCCTATGTACAAGAATATATCTACTATAATACTGCCCCCTATGTACAAGAATATAACTACTATAATACTGCTCCTATGTACAAGAATATAACTACTATAATACTGCCCCCTATGTACAAGAATATAACTACTATAATACTGCCCCCTATGTACAAGAATATAACTACTATAATACTGCCCTCTATGGACAAGAATATAACTAGTACAATACCACCTCCTATGTACAAGAATATAACTACTATAATACTGCCCTCTATGGACAAGAATATAACTACTACAATACCACCTCCTATGTACAAGAATATAACTACTATAATACTTCCCCCTATGTACAAGAATATAACTACTACAATACCACCTCCTATGTACAAGAATATAACTACTATAATACTGCCCCCTATGTACAAGAATATAACTACTATAATACTGCCCCCTATGTACAAGAATATAACTACTATAATACTGCCCCCTAGGCGTCAGAATATAACTGCTATAATATTGCCGTCTATGTACAAGACTATAACATGTAGACCCTGGGAGGGCATGATATCTGTATACGGTATATGCTGTGTTTTTAGTGCTTTCTCAGTGTGGTATACAGTGTGATTGACGTTTTGAGGATAATATAAACACTTCCCCTCAGTCTTTTTGCTGAGACAATGGATACAAATTTCCACCTTTTTTTACTTTATGTCCTCCGCACTTGGATGTAAAGTGCAGCTCTCTGGGGCGATGAAGACTCTTGCTTTGTAATATGTCAGCATTTCCATTATGTCTCCGGGGAAATCTCGCTCTGCTGTTCTTCGGACCCCGGTCACACTTGTGTATAATTCATAACATAATAAAAGTTATATTTCCGGCGGTCGGGTGATGTAGTTGATGTGATTAGCAGTCATGGGGTGCTGTCCTTCTTCAGGAAGACTCTGAGGACAGTAAAATGGAGATATGAGAGGAGCCTGGCTGGAGGAGAACCATCAATATGCCAGTACCTATAGCGCACACGATGCACGAACTTAGTCCGTTGATTATGTGAGCTGGAGTGCGCCCAAATACAATGGAGATTTATTCTTCCCGACTTCACGGAGGACAGAAGGTTTAGGGAGATTCAAATGAAAATCTAAGGCCCATGAGGACTAAACAGTTAGTGTGAGTGATTTACTGAACTTATACTGGTGGAGCACTGGTATCGGGAGCTGCATGCCAGGAAGGGTGACAAAAAGCTGCTCTGCTTTGGCTGGGGTCACCCAGTATGGGGCAGCAAGGTAAATCCTTGACCTGAATAAGAAGGACTGTAACTATAACTCTGCTGGGTGTGACCAAGAGACAGATCCATTCAAGTTGGGTTATGTGGATGATAGAGAAGCCACGAAAGCTGGAAGTATGAATAACAGTACCATCTTACCATAGTTAGAGTGACTAGTTGGTGGACAAGCCAACATTGTAAATGTGGCTAGTATACAATCCAATATAGTAAGAATCACTAGTAGACAACCAAATACTGTATAGTAAGAGTGATAAGTACTGTAGACCAGTGATTCTCAACATGGGCATTATTGCCCGCTGGGTGGCATTTTTCCTTCTGAAGGGGGTGGTGGAACGAAAAGGGGTGGCAGGGGGCGTTGGAACATAAAGGGTGTGGCAGGTGGGCATTCTGTGTTTGATTTGTTAATTTTTTTCATCTAGTAAGTACATTTTTCCAAAAATTAGTAGTGAAACCTCAGTTTTCGTAGATAATCCGTCCGAAAACCATCGGTGAAATCCGAAACCGACGAAAACCGAGACAATTATTTCTATATGAATCACTTACATGTAATGGGAGTTGTGTGCAGCTTGCGTGCCTCTATCATATAATGTATGACTTTTATAACTACATGTCTCCACTACAGATCAATCACACTTCATAATACCACATAACCTACAGCACAACCTAACCTGCTGTATTCCATAATGCTGCTCTTTGGCTGGAACCACTTCAAACTTTCACTTGTGTGCGTCTCTGGGAGTTGTAGTCTTAGTGGATGCCAAGTGTTGTTTCAGAACACTGATATAAACTACAACTCCCAGAGACCCACACAATTGAAAGTTCCAGCTAATTAGCAGCATTATGGAATCCAGTGGGTTAGGTTGTTCTTTAGGTTATCCAGTGTGATTGATCTGTAGTGGGGTCATGGAGTTATAAAAGTCATACATCATTATATGACAGAGTTATATAAGCAGTCCGTTCTTGAAGCATACTTTATAAAAATGGCCGAGAAAGAAGAAATATCATCAATATTCAAATGAATACTTGAAATACGGATTCATCCTTTCCCCTACAAACGGTCAGCTTCCCTTGTGCCTCGTCTGTGAAAAGACATTTATGAATGAAGCTATGAAGCTTCAAGACTGAGTGTCTGAATGCATTTTTGCAATGTGATCAAAGTGGGTAAGCCTATTTCCATTTTTCCAAGGTTTAAAGTCAAAGTTTAAAAACCAGAGCACTGTAGGCAAGCTTTTTGGAATATCTGCTCTCAATGCTGACAAAGGCCTGCTTGCTTTCTATAAAGTCTCTTTATTAATAGTGCAATGTGGCAAATCACATACTATTGGGGAAACACTTGTGTCACCTGCAGTTAGAGATTGTCAGTACTATGCTGGGGCCTGATGCGCGTGCCATGGTGAAATCGATTCCTTTGAGTAATGACACTGTTTCAAGAAGAATTGACGAGATGGCTGCTGATGTGGAAGAAACGCTTTTGGACGTGTTAAAGAACACAGAATTTGTAATGCACATTGACGAGTCAACAGTTAGGGCTTAGTCACACGGGCGTTTATTGCCGCGATTTGCGCATGCGCATGCGTCCGGCGACTTTTTAAAACCATTGCTTTGCAATGGTATCGGACACATGAGCGCTTTTTATGCGCTCGTCCGATAAATTAGAGAACAGAAATCGCAGATCGCACCTATCTGCGATCTGCGATTCCTGTTCTCTTCTCTATATGCGCTCAACGGGGCCGGCGGCAGCAGCGCCGACCCCATTGAGAACATATGGAAGACAAATCATTCTTCTCTGCCACAGCTGTAACAGCTGTGGCAGAGAAGAATGATGTTTGCCCATTGAATTCAATGGAGCGGCAATACAGCCGCTCCATTGAAAGCAATGGGCTGCCGGCGTGCGCGGGGTTAATTGTCGGGAAGGGGTTAAATATATAACCCCTTACCTGCAATGCATCCTTAAATGTGAAAAAATAAAAAAAAAGGATGTACTCACCTGCTCCCGGCAGCTGGAGATCCCGGCGGTCGGCCTGCAGTGGGTGTGAAGGAGGTGTGACTCAGGCTTGCCCCTGATTGGCTCAGCCTGAGCCAATCAGAGGCTGATCTCAGTCACACCCATTTATGAATTCATGAATGGGTGTGACTGAGACTTGCTTCTGATTGGCTCAGCGCTGAGCCAATCAGGGGCCAGTCTGAGTCACACCTCCTTCACACCCACTGCAGGCCGACCGCCGGGATCTCCAGCTGCCGGGAGCTGGTGAGTACATCCTTTTTTTTAATTTTTTCACATTTAAGGATGCATTGCAGGTAAGGGGTTATATATTTAACCCCTCCCCGACAATTCATCCCACACTCGCCCGCAGCGCTTGCATTCAATGGAGCCGCTGTATTGCCGGCTCCATTGAATGCAATGCGCTGGACAGCTCCGGCCCGTTTCTAATGAAACGCGGCTAGGAGCAGATTTTCGGGCGATTTTTGGGCCGATTTTTCGGCGCCGGTCACGCGATTTGCGCATGCGCATCCGTCATGCGATGCGCAAATCGCGTGAAAAAACGCCCGTGTGACTAAGGCCTTAGAGACAATGAAGCATTGCTGCTAACTTACGTTCGTTTCATTAATCGGAATGGAGGTAGTGGAGGAACTGTTGTTTACCAGAAATGTAACCACCAACACAAAAGGCTCCACAAAAGAGTGGAAGAATTTTTCCAAGAATAAAACATCCCTTAAACAAATGTACCTGCTTGTGCAACCGACAGACCTGTATCCATGATTGGTCGATATCGCGGATTTATAGTCCATGTAAAATTTGCTATACCTGGCATAATGGCAGTCTACTGTGTGATCCATCGGCAGCACCTTGTTGCTAAACGCTTATGGGAGAGATTGCATGATTCTCTGCGCTATGTAATTAATGATGTTAACGAGATAAAAGCGCACTCTTTGAACGAACGTCTTTTCCCCAAGTTCTGTCAAGACCATGAAGAAGAATTTCAGCGTCTACTCCTACATACAGAAGTGAGGTGGCTGTCAAGAGGAAAGTGCTTACGAACTTCTACAAACTTTTTGACACAGTAGTCGAGTTTCTTCGGCCGACTGAACCAAGCCTTTGTGATGCAATCGAACTACGACGTCTTGACGTTGCCTTTCTCACAGACATATTTGACAAACTCGGTGAGGTCAACACAAAGCTACAAGGAGACAAAATGAATTTAATTAAGGCTAAAGGTATAATCTCTCCCTTCATTGCCAAACTGGACCTTCATACCGATAACCTGAGATGACGGGAGCTCTGTCAGTTTCCGAGTCTTCAAGAAATTGCAAGCGAAGACAGAGACAAACTTCAAGATGCAGACTTAGGGCTCAGTCACACGGGCACCGATCCACGCGTGTTTCAGGACAGGAAGACGGCAGTGCGGACGAATCTCCGCACCTGCCAGAAAAAGAACATACAGTATGGCTAGCAATGGAGCTGGTCATGCGGAGATTCGTCCGACACGCGGTGCAGCCGTCTTCCTGTTCTGAAAGATGGGCGGATCGGCGCCCGTGTGACTGAGCCCTTAAATGTTTTTTGCTCACACCTCAAACAAGTTAGAGAAGACATGCAAACTAGGTTTCATGATCTATGTACCCTTGAAATGCCAATGTGGGTACTCAATCCATTTTCAGCAGACGTAGAAGAATGTCATTCCAGATTACAAGAGCAGTTGATTGACTTGCAACACGATATTGAAGCCCAAGCACTTTTCCAGCAATGTGGCTATGAATGTTTTTGGGTGAAAGGAAGAATTCTAGAGATGAGCGAGTATACTCCCTAAGGCTAACTACTCGAGCTGCCGGCGCGGGTGACAGGTGAGTTGCGGCGGTGAGCAGGGGGAGCGAGAGGGAGAGAGAGATCTCCCCTCCGTTCCTCCCTGCTCTCCCCCGCCCCCCGCCGGTCCCCGAATCTTTAGAAACGAGCAGGAGGATACTCGGCTAAGGCACTACTCGCTCGAGTAGTTAGCCTTAGCGAGTATACTCACTCATCTCTAACGAATTCCTGTCCTATCCTGTAGCAGAAAGTTAAGTTGCTCATGTTAGCTTTTCCATCTACGTACTTAGTGCAGAGGGGCTTCAGCGCGGTTCAGCAGCTCCTGACAAAAGCGAGAAACAGAATTCAGATATGTGTAAGGGGCGACTTGAGACTGCGGTTGATGAAGATAGAACCAGATATCGTGAAATTGGCGTCCGCTCATCAGGCCCAAGGCAGCCATTAATGACACAGATTGATTGTGGCAAACATTATTAGTAGTAGTTTCATTGTTCTTGCATTTTAATTAGTCTTCTGACCATTAAGGATTATGCGTTGTATGTTTCTATCGAATGATAATTAAAGCTGGTATTATTGCTTGCTTCCTAAAAAAAAATTATCTTCTGCAATAAAGCCTATTTATTATTGCACTCACAATTAACCTGTTTTGAAATAATTAGCACCTACAATTTAGCTGACTAAAATATTTCTTTGGTAATTTTTAGAGACATGTTTTCACAATTAATGCTAATCTGCTAAATACTATGAAACTCTCCAAAAAAAAGTATTCAGTATTTTAATTTGTACTTTTAATTTTGTAAACAAGTTAAACTTTGTCTGGGTTTAAACTAGTAAGGCTTGGGGAGCGCTGGCCACCATCCCAATACCTAAAGGGAGTGCCGGGCTGAAAAATGTTAAGAACCACTGCTGTAGACAACCAAATATAGTGAATGTGAATAGTAGACAATCAACTATAGTAGGATTGACTGACTAGTAGGCAACCATAATAAGGTATTGTATATACTCGAGTATTAGGTGACTCGATTATAACCTGAGTCAATAAGTTTTACCACAAAAAACTGGTAAAACTTATTGACTCGAGTATAAGCCTAGCTATATTCGAGTATATACTAGGTAAAAAAAAACGCAATACTCACCTCCCAGCCGGCGTCTATGTCCCCGGCGCAATGGTCTTTCCGGCGGTACGGCAAGCTGCTGTCATCTCCCTGATCGTCTTTGAATTTCCCCGCTGTCAGCACTGTGTAAGTAAGCGCTGTGATTGGATCGAGCACCAGCCAATCACAGACGGCGCTCGATAAACCAATCACAGTCATTCAGTGATGTCATTCACTGAATAGCTGTTAATGATCGAGTGCTGGCTGTGATTGGCTGGTGCTTGATCCAGTCTCAGCGCTCACTTATACAGCGCTGAAAGCGGGGGAATTTAAAGACGATCAGGGAGATGACAGCAGGGAAAATTCTTAAGCAGCTTACCGCACCGCCAGGGAGACCATTGCGCCAGGGACACAGCTGGGAGGTGAGTATTGCATTTTTTTTTTTTACCTTACTCGAGTATAAGCCAAGGGGGGCTTTTTCAGCACAAAAAATGTGCTGAAAAAACTCGGCTTATACTCGAGTATATACGGTAATTAATTAAGTAAAGTAAATGCGACTAGCTTAAAGCAAGTATAGTAAAAGTGACTAGTAGAAAACCACAGTAATGTAATTAGTAAACTAACAAATATTGGAAATGAGATTAGTAGAGAACCAAGTCTAGGAAATGTGACGAGTACACAACTAAGTATAGTAAATGTGACAAGCAGAGAACCATATATACTAAATGCAACTAGTAAGCTACCAAATATAGTAAATGTGACAAGTAGAGAAGTAAATATAGTAAATGTTACTAGTAGACAACCAAATATAGTAAATATGTCTAGTAGACAGCTAAAAATAGAAAATGTGACTAATAGACAACCGAAGATAGTAAATATGACTAGAAAATATAGTAAATGTCACTAGAAAACAACCAAATATAGCAAATATGATTAATAGACTTCCAAATATAGTAAATGTGACTGGAAAACAACCAAATATAGTAAATGTGACTAGTAGACAACTAAACATAGAAAATGCAAGTAGGAGAGAATGAAAAATGTGACTACTTGTCAACCAAATATAGTAAATGTGACAAGTAGAAAATCAAATATAGTTAATGTGGCAAGAATACAACAAAACTGAGTAAAAGTGACTAGTTGAAAACCAAATATAGTAAATGTAACTGGAAGAGAAGCAAATATAGGAAATGTGACTAGTAGAGTACCAAATGTACTAAATGTGACTAGCAGAGAACCATAAATAGTCAATGCGAGTACTAGAGAACCAACAATGTGACTAGTATACAACTTAATATAGTAAATGTGATTAGCAGAGTACTTAATAAACTAAATGTGACTAGTAGGCAACAAAATAGAGTAAATGTGACTAGTAGAGAAGCAAATATACTAAGTGTGCCTAGTAGAGACAGAGGCGTAACTTGAAGCCCCTGGACCCCAATGCACAACCTGTAACAGGGCCCCCAACTATAATGGTTTATTCATAGTACTGGGCTCCCTATATGGAGAAGAGAGGCCTCATGGGCCCCCTAAGGCTGCTGGGCTCGGGTGCAACTGGATCCCCTACATTTACACCAGTGAGTAGAGAACCAAATATAGTAAATGTAACTAGTAGAGAATCAAATATAGTAAATGCAAGTAGCAGAGAAACAAAAGCGTGACCAATAGACAACCAAATATAATAAATATGACTGGTAGACAGCTAAATATAGTAAATGTGACTAGTAGAGAGCCAAATATAGTAAGGGCTTCTTCAGAAACCGTGATTTTGTCTTGTTTTGCGGCTATGAAAATCACAGCCGCGAACCAGGACAAAACAAAACCATTGATTTCAATGGTTTTGTTTTCACTAGCGGGATTCTCATGAGTTAATACTACACCCGAGAAAAGATAGGACTTGCCCTATCTTTCTTACAGATAGTTTTTCTAAGTGCAGGAAAAATAGGGAAGGATCTACCTTCCCGCTTTTTTTAAGCTTGCGCAAAAGTGCCGTTTAGTCAGTTGGTGAAGTTTGCACCCCAGCTCCTCTTGGGGGGGCCCAGGATTGCTCTATTCCAGACCGTAGCATCATTATTGCTGTTTTCAGTGTCCGGGAGGCAGTGGAGCAGGGTAGGGCTGGTCACTGGGAGGGATGTTTGCTGTCCCTGGATCAGGCAAAAGCATTTGATTGGGTTAATCATGAGTACCTCTGGTCAGTCCTTCTGAGTCCTTCAGGCTGTTTTCCATGGGGTTTGTTGATTGGGTTTGAACATTGTATGCAGGGGCTGAGATTTTCCCGCTGGTGAACGGTAGATTTGGCTGTCCTTTTGATGTGGGGTCCGAAAGGGTTGTCCTCTAAGTCCCGTGTTGTATTGTCATAGATCCCTTAGGAGGGTTGATCGTGGACCTATAGCAGGGGTCTGGATGAACAGGGCGGTGCTGGGGGCCACTTTAAGGGTGGTAGCATATGCCAACGATGTCATGCTCTTCGTCTCCTCAAGAGGGGAGTCGGAATTTGTGATGTTAGAGGTGGACTGCTACGCGGAGGCATCCGGGTTCAGGGTCAACTGGGATAAATGTAAGAGTCTCTGGTTAGGAAGGTGTCTGGGAGATATTGTGTTTGATCTCCCAGACACCCTTCCAGTGCTCAACACTTCAGCAAACGTTCTCTGCCTCAAAATTTGGGCAGGGTTATTACCCCATGCAACATTGGGTAGAAAGGCTCGATGGTGCCTCTCAGTAGGTGAATCAGTGTAAGGGTTGGTCTTTGACCCTACGGAAAAAAGTTAGCCTGATATAAAACATACCTGCTCCCTATATTCATCTACATGGGCATTTTGCTAGAACCAGTCTAGACCCGGATCTACAACCTGTTCTTCCTAATGTTGTGGATAAATAGGTTGACCCTAATCAGAAGAGATGTTATGTACTACACAAATAGACTTGGAGGGTTATCTATGGTCAACCCTGTGATGCTTCTTGTAAACACCTTTTTTAAGATCAACATAAGTAACCTTTGGCAAGAGAGGGCTCTTCCGTGGGTCTAATTCTGCAGGGAATGGTTTTGGCCCTTCTCCAGGAATTAGAGACAGAAGGGCGAATGAAGGACCTTTGCATGCATCCTGGATATCTTGACTTATGCTACCTTAGTTCTGAAGGTCATCTGCCAATGGGGAAATCAGGACTCTGATGAGGAGCCTCCTTGATAATAGATTCCTGTTGATCCAGGACTGCCCAAGCTGGGACCTGGAGGGAGGGTTACGTTCATTGAATTCAGCCCGAGTCCCCTTGAAGTTTTGAGACTTGGCTTGGCGCTGCTTTTACAGCAGACTGTATGTAAGGGGTAATCTGAAGTGCAGGCCTCTCATTGATAGGGGTTGCCCCATCAGGCATTTGGCAACATGCTGGAAAGCATGAAGCATTTCCTGCTTCTGTGCCCCTTTAATACAGAGGTATGCCAATGGGTAGGGGTCTCCACCAGCTGACGTTGGCTGGCAGAACTCTCCTATGTGGAGTGGGCTTATGGAGCCTTTAGAGGTCTTGATGGCAGGGACCGCTGCACTTTATTTCTAGTGGTTAGGTTTCACATCTGGAGTGCACGGTACTTAATCTTGACGGAGCAGAAAATCCTGCCCTTGGATAAGGTATGTAGGAACATCTTGGGTGACCTGGTGAAGGTACGTTCTGTGGACTATAAGAGGCTGGGCACATCTAAAGGCCCATTTAGGCACAACGATTATCGCTCAAAAGATGTCTTTTGAGCGATAATTGTGTCATGTACAGCGCAAGATGATCGTTCAAACATTGAGCGATCACCTTGCGCTCCGAGCAGAAGATGCAGAAGACAAGTGGGTCCGCTTGTCTTTTGCATCCAGCTGTTCCCCACTCAGAGCGCCCGGCTGTTATAGAGCCGAGCGCTCCGTGCAGAGGATGCAGAAGACAAGCACGGTGGCCCCACTTGTCTTCTACATCTTCAGAACACATTCAGCTGTTCCCCACTCGGAGCACCAGGCTGTTATAGAGCCGAGCGCTCCGTGCAGAGGATGCAGAAGACAAGCGGGGTGGCCCCACTCCTGCATCCAGCTGTTCTCTGCTCGGAGTGCCCAGCTGTTATACAGCCAAACGCTCCGAGCAGGGTATGGAGAACACATCTGGACTGCTGTGTTCTTCATATCCAGCCTGCCATCAGGGAGCGGGATACAGCTGAAACAATAGTATCAGCTGCATCCTGCTGTGAATCCCTGATAAGGCTCATTGTCGTCTTTCAGCTAGTTGAAAGACAACGATGAGCGACGGCTTAACGAAAACTGCACGATGTCAGTGCAGTTACACACAACGATTATCGCTCAAAAGACGGTTTTTGAGCAAATTTTGAGCGATAATTGTTGTGTCTAATGGGCCTTAACTCTTCTCTCATATGGAGAGGGTTTATTTTTCGTTAGAGATGGTCTTTTTTCATAGTGGGGAGAGAGTCGGGACAGCATAGGGAGAGGAGGGATAGGATCGGGGCAGTTTCTTTGAGGCTCAGACTGAGAGGCAGATTAAGGACAGTCTAGGGTAAACTATGGAATAAACAGAGAGACCTCTTTAAAAGAGAGGGAAAGGGCATTTCCATTTCTATGCCCGGTTTATCATTTCCAATCACGGTGGTGGGCTGCGAGTAAACCATGAAGCCTTTCGCTTTGGTTGGGGAAAAATGGAAATAAGTAGGGCTGCGGGTGAGCTAACCTTAGACTTTCAGGATATAGTGAATAGTAAGCACAGTATATAGTGTATGATATGTATGTTGGTTTATTGAGTTCATGTGTTCATATGCATATATGTATATATTCACATTTTGAGTTGAAGGGAGTTGGGGGGAATGGGATTCATACCTTGAGCCGTTTCCTGGCACGTCCCGAACACTGAACTCTCGGCATGGACTAGTGGAGTCACCATAACCGTAGGCCACACTGGAAAACAGTGGTTTTAGTATGGTGCGGCTGGACTGGTAGTTTTAGTTTCTATGGCTTTATGTTCTTTTAGCTATTGGGTTATATATTGTGTGTATGTGGGTGTGTGGTGGTGCGGAAAAATCCAGACATGAACTGATTTCATCAACAAACGTGTTTGTGGATCATGGGCCATAGGTGAATGGTGCTTGGGTGGTTTCACATGTGTATTGAGGATTCTGCTTTCCTGCTCCGTTTGGGGAGCAGGATAGGGGAATCCCCACAGCCAAACGGTTCGGTCTCTGACTATAATGGGCTCCACCCACTTTCAACTCAGCTTCCTGGCTTTTTCTTCCAGTATTTCCAGCCGACTCTATGATGGAGGTGCAGACGCAGATGTGGAACCAACCTTATTTTTGCTATGTAAGGCTATGAGATCTTTATTTTTATTATTACAGTTTTGTTGTTTTAGTTATGTTTTCTAATTTTGTAATAAAAGATTTGCAATGTGTGTACATATAGGTGTGTGCATATATATATATAAAATATATATTTATACATGTGTAGTACTGTGAAAAGGTTTGTGCAGACACTTTATTATTGTACTGCTTTCCGCCATTCTTCACTGCTGCCTGCAGACACTCATTACTGTACCGCTCTCCATCATGTATCACTGCTGCCTCCAGACGCTCATTATTATACCACTCTCCCTCATGCTTCACTGCTGTCTGCAGACACTCATTATTATACCACTCTCCACCATGCTTCACTACTGCCTACGGACACTCATTATTGTACTGCTCTCCACCATGCTTCACTGCTGCCTGCAGACACTCATTACTGTACTGCTCTAACATCATGTATCACTGCTGCCTCCAGACACTTATTATTGTACTGCTCTCTACCCTGCTTCACTGCTGGTTACAGACACTCATTATTATACTACTCTTCACCATGCTTCACTGCTGCCTGCAGGCACTCAGTATCGTACCGCTCTCCACCATACTTCACTGCTGCCTGCAGACACTCTTTATTGTACTGCTCTCCACCATGCTTCACTGCTGCCTACAGACACTCATTATTATATCATTCTCCACCCTGCTTCACTGCTGCCTACAGACACTTATTATTATACCGCTCTCCACCATGCTTCACTGCTGCCTACAGACACTCATTATTGTACCATTCTCTATCATGCTTCACTGCTGCCTCCAGACACTCATTATTATACTGCTCTCCACCATGCTTCACTGCTGCCTACAGACACTCATTATTGTACTGCTCTCCACCATGCTTCACTGCTGCCTACAGATATTCATTATTTGCACCCTAGTTCCTATGTTTTCATGCATAGTTGAGTTGCTTGGTCTTGTTTCTGCATGGAAGGTATGACTTTTTGGACACAATTCTTCCACAAAGACAATTCTGGCCAAAATTCTCCAGACAGTAGATCGGTGAACCTGGGTCCCACTGGAAAGTAAGAACGATGTGTTTTTCATCTGCTGCACTAAGTGTTGTTGGCCGACAACTGCTACTACAGTCCTCAACATTACCCGTTTCTATATCCTTCTTCAAGAGGGCTTGAACGACACATCTTGACACCCCACGCTGCTGTGAAATCTTTGCCTGGGAGGGACCTTGCTAATGCAGTATAACTACCTTGTGTCTTGTTCCTATGCTTGGCTTGGTGTATGACCTGTGAAATGGAACTGTCTTCCACAACCTCACCTTTGTAGCAGAGTTTGGCTGCTCCTCACCCTGCTTTAAGCGTCTTACACAGCTGTTTTTGTTTTAGTTAATGACTGTTTCAACCTACATATGAAAATGATGATAATTATCAACTGTTTGGTATAATTGTAGGATTATACTCAGTTGTATGATTAACCAAATCCCTGACTGTAGAAGAGTACCTAGAAGGACTGATGGAAGATAAAGGGCGGCACACCAAATACTGATGGGAGTATATTTCTCTTTTGTTCAGTCACTTTGCATTTTGTGAATTGACAATAATAAACTATTAACACTTCTATTTTTGTAGCATTTTTTTCTTACTCTCCTAAAAATTTTGCACAGCACTGTAGTATGTGTGACTAGTAGAAATGTAATATAGTAAGTGTGGCCAACAGACAGGACCTCACCAAGGAGGCTATGACATATTCATACGTTCTTTGCCACTTTTGGAGACCCCCAGCAGATTATAAAGGTTTATTTTATTTTGGGTTGAGGAACTTGACTCGAGGGCAGTAGGTAGCGAATAAGACTGAAGGTGGCATTATTTGATTGCATGAGAAGTTTGCACTATGTAATTATGGCTGCAGCAGTTGAGCAGAGGAGGGCAGCCAGAGTGGGACGAACGGTCTCGACTTCTTTCCCCATCCTGGAATTAACTGCTATTAGTGTGAGACATCTGCCAGGACCTGGATGTGCACTGTCCTCACCTGATCCACAACTAATTGCAAATTATGTGCCTTCCGTTGCATCTATTGATCTGTTTCCTGATGCTGTGAGAGCTGAAGATTTCTTATCTGCTTTCTTGTCTGCAAGGAAGACGAGAGGTTAATACATTAACATATGCCTTTAAATGGCCTGGACAAAAGTGATGGCTGCCATATAGTGTAATTAGTAATACCTATGAAGGTCTTCTGGCTGCTATCAGAACTTCAGAAGGTCAAGCAAGTAGTGTCCAAAAGTTCTGGACATCTATCTATCTCATAAGTATCTATCTATCTATCATCTACCGATCTATCTCATATAATATCTATCGATCTATCTCATATAATATCTATCTGTCTATCTCATATCTATCTTTCTATCTATCTCATATAATAGCTATCTCATATCTCTCTATCTATCTCATAAGTATCTATTTATCTCATATCTATCTATCTATCTCATATAATATCTATCGATCTATCTCATATCTATCTTTCTATCTATCTCATATAATAGCTATCTCATATCTATCTATCTATTTATCTATCTCATCTATCTATCTATCTATCTATCTATCTATCTATCTCATCTATCTATCTATCTATCTATCTATCTATCTATCTATCTATCTATCTATCTATCTATCTATCTATCTATCTATCTATCTATCTATCTATCTCTCTCATATGTATCTACTAGCTGATATACCTGGCTTCGCCCGAGTTAATTTGGTACTGGTATTTATCTGGTGTTCACACGGAAAATCTTATGAAGTCGTGGTTACTTTAGAGATACCGGGAAAAAAAATATATTCACCATTTTGCATGGTTCTTTGCGTTACCCAGAAAACACCATGTGGAGGTAACCATGCAATGTTTTCTTTATATAAAATGACATCGGGAAGTGAGAGAATTACATACGTAAATTTTGGACGCTAATTCTTTTGTGCTTAAAATTGAATAATCGAGTTGGGACCCATTAACTTTTCCTATTTATGACATAATCAATGCCCGTGCCAAATCTCATGTTTCTATGACATCGGGAAGTGAGAAAATTAGATTCCGTATGTAAATTTTGGACGCTAATTCTTTTGCGCTTAGAATTGAATAATCGAGTTGGGACCCATTAACGTTTCCTATTTATGACATAATCAATGCTTGTGCCAAATTTCAAGTTTCCATGACATCGGGAAGTAAGAGAATTAGATTACATATGTAAAATTTGGACACTAATTCTTTTGTGCTAAAATTGAATAATCCAGTTGGGACCCATTAACTTTTCCTATTTATGGCATAATCAATGCTCGTGCCAAATTTCATGTTTCTATGACACCGGGAAGTGAGAGAATTAGATTACGTACCTAACATTTCGACGCTAATTCTTTTGTGCTATAATTGAATAATCGAGTTGGGACCCATTAACTTTTCCTATTTATGAAATAATCAATGCCCATGCCAAATTTTAAGTTTCCATGACATCGGGAAGTGAGAGAATTAGATTCCGTATGTAAAATTTGGACGCTAATTCTTTTGTGCTTAGAATTAAATAATCGAGTTGGGGCCCATTAACTTTTCCTATTTATGACATAATCGATGCTTGTGCCAAATTTCATGTTTCTATGACATCGGGAAGTGAGAGAATTAGATTCCATACGTCAAATTTGGATGCTAATTCTTTTGCGCTTAGAATTGAATAATCGAGTTGGGACCCATTAACTTTTCCTATTTATGACATAATAATCAAGGCTTGAGCCAAATTTCAAGTGAGAGAATTAGATTCCCTAAGTAAAATTTGGATGCTAATTCTTTTGCGCTAAAATTGAATAATCATTTTGGGACCCATTAGCTTTTCCTATTTATGACATAATCAATGCCCGTGCCAAAATTCATGTTTCTATGACATCAGGAAGTGAGAGAATTACATTCCGTATGTAAAATTTGGACGCTAATTCTTTTGCGCTTAGAATTGAATGATCAAGTTGGGTCCTATTAGCTTTTCCTATTTATGACATAATCAATGCTTGTAGCAAATTTCACATTTCTGTGACATCGGGAAGTGAGAGAATTAGATTCTGTACGTAAACTTTGGACGCTAATTCTTTTGCGCTAGAATTGAATAATCGAGTTGGGACCTATTAACTTTTCCTATTTCTGACATAATCAATGCTCGTACCAAATTTCACATTTCTGTGACATCGGGAAGTGAGAGAATTAGATTCCGTACGTAAACTTTGGACGCTAATTCTTTAGCGCTTAGAATTGAATAATCGAATTGGGACTCATTAGCTTTTCCTATTTATGACATAATCAATGCTCATGCCAAATCTCAAGTTTCTATGACATCAGGAAGTGAGAGAATTAGATTACGTACGTAAAATTTGGACGCTCATTCTTTTGCGCTATAATTGAATAATGGAGTTGGGACCTATTAGCTTTTCCTATTTATGACATAATCAATGCTTGTACCAAATTTCACATTTCTGTGACATCGGGAAGTGAGAGAATTAGATTCTGTATTTAAACTTTGGACGCTAATTCTTTTGCGCTTAGAATTGAATAATCGAGTTTGGACCTCTCTACTTTTCCTATTTTGGACATAATCTATGCTCATGCCAAATATTATGTTGCTACGACATCGAGAAGTGAGAGAATTAGATTCCCTACGTAAATTTTGGACGCTAATTCTTTTGCACTTAGAATTGAATAATCGAGTTTGGACCCATCAGGTTTTCCTATGTATGACATAATCTATGGTTGTGCCAAATTTCATGTTTCTACGACATCGGGAAGTTGGAGAATTAGTGGCAAGTCAGTCAGTGAGTGAGTGAGTCAGTGAGGGCTTTCGTCTTTATATTTATAGATTTATCTTCTTTCTATCTATCTATCTATCTATCTATCTATCTATCTATCTATCTATCTATCTATCTATCTATCTATCTATCTATTCATTTCCATAATCACCAAAATTAATACCTACTATTTGGATCAGATCGTTTTCCATGACCCTGGACGTTGGATACCCCACACACACACACACACAGACACTCTCTCTTTCTTATTAAGGGAAAGGTAGTGCGAGGTGGGGTTAGGTTCCCATGTGAGATCGCCCTTCTCAGGTGGTTACTCCGTATTCCCATCTTTAGACTAGAGTATGACAGTATGTTTTTCCGACATTAGACACCCTTGCATAGTGCCAGGTAAAGATGACTCTTCCCAAGATGCAAATCACCAGAACAGGCTCTGTGCAGACACTGATCCAGAAGGGGGTGAAGGTAGATTTCAGTTCCTAAGCCAACAGGCCCAGGCTATGATAGCAACTGTTATGTGTCACCTTTTACACAGCCATGTTGGATGGTTAGTTAACTCAGTGATTATTACTAAGTTCTCTACAGTGTTTGACATCTAGGCCACAGCACCGTTGACACCACTAAGGTAGCAAGGAGACACCATATGTCTCTGTTTCCTCTAACATCCATGGATAAAGCCTTCATTACAGTCTTGGAGATGACTGCAATTCTAGGGACTGAAATATTAATTTACAGAGGTATGTTGTTTCTCTCTAGCTGACACACTGGTCAACATTGTGGACTAATGAGTTTGATTATGACCAACACACTGCTCCTCGTCTGCACGGATTTCTCCTCAGTACTCCAAGTTCTGCAAATACAGTAGTCTGTTACAATCAGTGCAGTGAGCCGGGACCACTCTGACCGCACTCCTCTCCCCTCAACCACCCGATCCCGGAGCAGCGACAACAGAGAGCTCGGAGGAAGGTGTGACCCAACTAACTTCACTCACAAGTCTTTGTGATATTTATCACAATCTCAAATCTGGTACTTTTGTCCTTTTTTCCTTTCAGCCAACTCAGATGAGGGCAACAACTGGAGCTCCAATTCCTTGTAGTGCAGGCGTAGTTGTACAAGTAGAAGCTAATGATGTAAGTAGCTACTTCCCTCGTGATGCCTACGATGGCTCCATCTGGTTGACTGACAGCCTTTCATTCATAGCCGATTGCTCACTACCGTCCATCCACGATGTCCTTGTGTAGTATATCGTTTTGCTTATTACAAACTCAGATATGTGTATTTATTTTCCTTGTGTACCTTGTGTCCATAGGAAGGTTGGTCTCCCAGTATCGTTGGAGCATCTGAAATGGGTGTCTCCCTTTTTCTTGAAGATCCAGTGCATATGTCAGGACAAATTTGGACTCTATTGCTTCCTCCAGTGATATATGTTGATCAGACAGATCCCAGAAGTTGTGCTTTCACTATTAGTATATGGGGATCCAATCAATAAACAAGGTTCACTTTCACTGAAATAGGCCATATTATTCAAAAATGTAGCAGTTACTCCTTAGTATTTGACTGCCAACTGACATTTTGCTAGTAAGGTTGACTTGAAGACAGGTTGGAGTCAGAAGCTGAAGAGCAACTGATGACATTCTAAGGGCTCCTTCACATCAGCGCTCGCAGATTCCCTTTTCCCGAAAACAGTAAACCCTGGCTGAATAGTTCTGTCTAATGATGGAACCGAATGGCACCAAATTGGGCATGATATCAAAAGAGGGGAGTGTGTACTGGCCAAGGACACACACGGGGCCTTCAGAAGTTGGCATGCTATCAACGATTGGAGTCACAGAAGTTGAAGTTCAACTGATTCAGAGAAATTTACTATTGATTTGTGCCACAAAGAACAAATGTTTTGTCTGTCGCTCCGCTTTTCAAGTGTGTCTTGAAAAGGGATGGGGTTTGAACGGTGTCAGGTTTTTCGACAGATTTCTACTTTTAGCCCTAAAAACTAAGCTTATGGGCTAAAAGTGGGGACCCATTAAAGGGGTTGTCCCGTGCCGAAACGGGTTTTTTTTTTTTCAACAGCCCCCCCGTTCGGCGCGAGACAACCCCGATGCAGGGGTTAAACAAGAACACCGGACAGCGCTTACCTGAATCCCCGTGCTCCGGTGACTTCTTACTTACCTGCTGAAGATGGCAGCCGGGATCTTCTCCCTCGGTGGACCGCAGGGCTTCTGTGCGGTCCATTGCCGATTCCAGCCTCCTGATTGGCTGGAATCGGCACGTGATGGGGCGGAGCTACACGGAGCCCCATTGAGAAAAGCAGAAGACCGGACTGCGCAAGCGCGTCTAATCTGGCGATTAGACGCTGAAAATTAGACGGCTCCATGGAAACGAGGACGCCAGCAACGGAGCAGGTAAGTGAATAACTTCTGTATGGCCAATATTTAATGCATGATGTACATTACAAAGTGCATTAATATGGCCATACAGAAGTGTATAGACCCACTTTGTTTCGCGGGACAACCCCTTTAAGTCCAGGATGTAAGTTTTATAGTTACCTTCCTCATCGTTCCCCCGGTGTGAGCGCTGGAAGCTGATGCTTAGTGCATTGAGCGGCGCCACTAAGTAGTATATAAAATTGGAACGGGCGGACAACTTAGCGTGCCGCTTAATGCATTGAGCAGCGACTTCCAGCACTGCCACCAGGGAAACGACGGAGAAGATAAGTATAACACTTACATCTGCGGAATCAGCAGGTCACCTACTTAGCTCATAGGGCTAAAAGCAGGTGACAGGTTTGTGGTAATCTCAGTCCCATACCTGAGTGGTCTGCAGATTGACTCAACACATCTCTGGAGTTGTGCCAAATTTATCATCATTTTGCCACATTTGATACATGTGTTGCATTTTAAGCTGAAGAAGGCAAAAGAAGCTGCAAGAAAAGTTGCATCAGAAATTACCTTGATGCCAAATTCCCCCAATGACAAGACTGAACGGACCTAAAGGACAGAGAAGTGTTGTCACAAGGACATGGGCCGACAAGAGCTCTGAATTTATAATTCCGTGTAGAACAGTCATAGAGTAAACTTTGAGTTAGGAACTTAGAGTTAATTAGCTTCCATAAGTAGATAGTTGTGAAATACAACAAATGTTATTAAGTGAAGCACATGAGTTTTGGACCACTACCGCTTAAAAGAGGTCACATATGTGCCAAGTTGGCACCCGGTGTGTTGGCATAACCTAGAATTTTCTTGGGCTCATGTTTCTCCTGCAGCTCTTAAATCCTGAAAACGATCTCATGACAGAGAAAATGCGCAGAAAAGTAGAGAATGTTGCCGATTTATTCGTGCAAACAAAAAGCGTACTGCATGTGCAAATTTTTCATTCGTAAATCACTACCTAGTCCCACTCCAGTGCACATTGTATCACCACCTAGTCCCACTCCAGTGCCCACTGTATCAGTACCTAGTCCCACTCCAGTGCACATTGTATCACTACCTACTCCCACTCCAGTGCACATTGTATGACTACCTAGTCCCACTCCAGTGCACATTGTATCACTACCTAGTCCCAATCCAGTGCACTTTGTATCACTACCTAGTCCCACTCCAGTGCACATTGTATCACTACCTACTCCCACTCCAGTGCACATTGTATCCCTACCTAGTCCCACTCCAGTGCACATTGTATCACTACCTACTCCCACTCCAGTGCACATTGTATCCCTACCTAGTCCCACTCCAGTGCACATTGTATCACTACCTATCCCACTCCAGTGCACATTGTATCACTACCTAGTCCCAATCCAGTGCACATTGTATCACTACCTATCCCACTCCAGTGCATATTGTATCACTACCTAGCTCACTCCAGTGCATATTGTATCACTGCCTAGTCCCACTCCAGTGCACATTGTATCACTACCTAGTCCCACTCCAGTGCACATTGTATCCCTACCTAGTCCCAATCCAGTGCACATTGTATCACTACCTAGTCCCAATCCAGTGCACATTGTATCACTACCTATCCCACTCCAGTGCACATTGTATCACTACCTAGTCCCACTCCAGTGCACATTGTATCCCTACCTAGTCCCAATCCAGTGCACATTGTATCACTAACTAGTCCCAATCCAGTGCACATTGTATCACTACCTAGTCCCAATCCAGTGCACATTGTATCACTACCTATCCCACTCCAGTGCACATTGTATCACTACCTAGTCCCAATCCAGTGCACATTGTATCACTACCTATCCCACTCCAGTGCACATTGTATCACTACCTAGTCCCAATCCAGTCCACATTGTATCACTACCTAGTCCCACTCCAGTGCACATTGTATCCCTACCTAGTCCCACTCCAGTGCACATTGTATCACTACCTAGTCCCAATCCAGTCAACATTGTATCCCTACCTAGTCCCACTCCAGTGCACATTGTATCACTGCCTAGTCCCACTCCAGTGCACATTGTATCACTGCCTAGTCCCACTCCAGTGCACATTGTATCACTACCTAGCCCACTCCAGTGCACATTGTATCACTACCTAGTCCCACTCCAGCGCACATTGTATCACTACATATCCCACTCCAGTGCACATTGTATCACTACCTAGTCCCACTCCAGTGCACATTGTATAACTACCTAGTCCCACTCCAGTGCACATTGTATCCCTACCTAGTCCCACTCTAGTGCACATTGTATCCCTACCTAGTCCCACTCCAGTGCACATTGTATCACTACCTATCCCACTCCAGTGCACATTGTATCACTACCTAGTCCGACTCCAGTGCACATTGTATCACTACCTAGTCCCACTCCAGTGCACATTGTATCACTACCTATCCCTCTCCAGTGCACATTGTATCACTGCCTAGTCCCACTCCAGTGCACATTGTATCACTACCTAGTCCCACTCCAGTGCACATTGTATCACTACCTAGTCCCACTCCAGTGCACATTGTATCACTACCTAGTCCCACTCCAGTGCACATTGTATCACTACCTACTCCCACTCCAGTGCACATTGTATGACTACCTAGTCCCACTCCAGTGCACATTGTATCACTACCTAGTCCCAATCCAGTGCACTTTGTATCACTACCTAGTCCCACTCCAGTGCACATTCTATCACTACCTAGTCCCACTCCAGTGCACATTGTATCACTACCTACTCCCACTCCAGTGCACATTGTATCACTACCTACTCCCACTCCAGTGCACATTGTATCACTACCTACTCCCACTCCAGTGCACATTGTATCCCTACCTAGTCCCACTCCAGTGCACATTGTATCACTACCTACTCCCACTCCAGTGCACATTGTATCCCTACCTAGTCCCACTCCAGTGCACATTGTATCACTACCTATCCCACTCCAGTGCACATTGTATCACTACCTAGTCCCAATCCAGTGCACATTGTATCACTACCTATCCCACTCCAGTGCATATTGTATCACTACCTAGCTCACTCCAGTGCACATTGTATCACTACCTAGTCCCACTCCAGTGCACATTGTATCACTACCTAGTCCCACTCCAGTGCACATTGTATCCCTACCTAGTCCCAATCCAGTGCACATTGTATCACTACCTAGTCCCAATCCAGTGCACATTGTATCACTACCTATCCCACTCCAGTGCACATTGTATCACTACCTATCCCACTCCAGTGCACATTGTATCACTACCTAGTCCCAATCCAGTCCACATTGTATCCCTACCTAGTCCCACTCCAGTGCACATTGTATCCCTACCTAGTCCCACTCCAGTGCACATTGTATCACTACCTAGTCCCAATCCAGTCCACATTGTATCCCTACCTAGTCCCACTCCAGTGCACATTGTATCACTGCCAATCCCACTCCAGTGCACATTGTATAACTACCTATCCAACTCCAGTGCACATTGTATCACTACCTAGCCCACTCCAGTGCACATTGTATCACTACCTAGTCCCAACAGTGCACTTTGTATCACTACCTACTCCCACTCCAGTGCACATTGTATCACTACCTAGTCCGACTCCAGTGCACATTGTATCACTACATATCCCACTCCAGTGCACATTGTATCACTACCTAGTCCCACTCCAGTGCCCACTGTATCAGTACCTAGTCCCACTCCAGTGCACATTGTATCACTACCTACTCCCACTCCAGTGCACATTGTATGACTACCTAGTCCCAACAGTGCACTTTGTATCACTACCTAGTCCCACTCCAGTGCACATTGTATCACTACCTACTCCCACTCCAGTGCACATTGTATCACTACCTAGTCCGACTCCAGTGCACATTGTATCACTACCTACTCCCACTCCAGTGCACATTGTATCACTACCTACTCCCACTCCAGTGCACATTGTATCCCTACCTAGCTCACTCCAGTGCACATTGTATCACTACCTAGTCCCACTCCAGTGCACATTGTATCACTACCTAGTCCCACTCCAGTGCACATTGTATCCCTACCTAGTCCCAATCCAGTGCACATTGTATCACTACCTAGTCCCAATCCAGTGCACATTGTATCACTACCTATCCCACTCCAGTGCACATTGTATCACTACCTAGTCCCAATCCAGTCCACATTGTATCCCTACCTAGTCCCACTCCAGTGCACATTGTATCCCTACCTAGTCCCACTCCAGTGCACATTGTATCACTACCTAGTCCCAATCCAGTCAACATTGTATCCCTACCTAGTCCCACTCCAGTGCACATTGTATCACTGCCTAGTCCCACTCCAGTGCACATTGTATCACTGCCTAGTCCCACTCCAGTGCACATTGTATCACTACCTAGCCCACTCCAGTGCACATTGTATCACTACCTAGTCCCACTCCAGCGCACATTGTATCACTACATATCCCACTCCAGTGCACATTGTATCACTACCTAGTCCCACTCCAGTGCACATTGTATAACTACCTAGTCCCACTCTAGTGCACATTGTATCCCTACCTAGTCCCACTCCAGTGCACATTGTATCACTACCTATCCCACTCCAGTGCACATTGTATCACTACCTAGTCCGACTCCAGTGCACATTGTATCACTACCTAGTCCCACTCCAGTGCACATTGTATCACTACCTATCCCTCTCCAGTGCACATTGTATCACTACCTATCCCACTCCAGTGCACATTGTATCACTACCTAGTCCCACTCCAGTGCACATTGTATCACTACCTAGTCCCACTCCAGTGCACATTGTATCACTACCTAGTCCCAATCCAGTCAACATTGTATCCCTACCTAGTCCCACTCCAGTGCACATTGTATCACTGCCTAGTCCCACTCCAGTGCACATTGTATCACTGCCTAGTCCCACTCCAGTGCACATTGTATCACTACCTAGCCCACTCCAGTGCACATTGTATCACTACATATCCCACTCCAGTGCACATTGTATCACTACCTAGTCCCACTCCAGTGCACATTGTATAACTACCTAGTCCCACTCCAGTGCACATTGTATCCCTACCTAGTCCCACTCTAGTGCACATTGTATCCCTACCTAGTCCCACTCCAGTGCACATTGTATCACTACCTATCCCACTCCAGTGCACATTGTATCACTACCTCGTCCGACTCCAGTGCACATTGTATCACTACCTAGTCCCACTCCAGTGCACATTGTATCACTACCTATCCCTCTCCAGTGCACATTGTATCACTACCTATCCCACTCCAGTGCACATTGTATCACTACCTAGTCCCACTCCAGTGCACATTGTATCACTACCTAGTCCCACTCCAGTGCACATTGTATCACTACCTATCCCACTCCAGTGCACATTGTATCACTACCTAGTCCCACTCCAGTGCACATTGTATCACTACCTAGTCCCACTCCAGTGCACATTGTATCACTACCTAGTCCCAATCCAGTCAACATTGTATCCCTACCTAGTCCCACTCCAGTGCACATTGTATCACTGCCTAGTCCCACTCCAGTGCACATTGTATCACTGCCTAGTCCCACTCCAGTGCACATTGTATCACTACCTAGCCCACTCCAGTGCACATTGTATCACTACATATCCCACTCCAGTGCACATTGTATCACTACCTAGTCCCACTCCAGTGCACATTGTATAACTACCTAGTCCCACTCCAGTGCACATTGTATCCCTACCTAGTCCCACTCTAGTGCACATTGTATCCCTACCTAGTCCCACTCCAGTGCACATTGTATCACTACCTATCCCACTCCAGTGCACATTGTATCACTACCTCGTCCGACTCCAGTGCACATTGTATCACTACCTAGTCCCACTCCAGTGCACATTGTATCACTACCTATCCCTCTCCAGTGCACATTGTATCACTACCTATCCCACTCCAGTGCACATTGTATCACTACCTAGTCCCACTCCAGTGCACATTGTATCACTACCTAGTCCCACTCCAGTGCACATTGTATCACTACCTACTCCCACTCCAGTGAACATTGTATCACTACCTACTCCCACTCCAGTGCACATTGTATCCCTACCTAGTCCCACTCCAGTGCACATTGTATCACTACCTACTCCCACTCCAGTGCACATTGTATCCCTACCTAGTCCCACTCCAGTGCACATTGTATCACTACCTATCCCACTCCAGTGCACATTGTATCACTACCTAGCCCACTCCAGTGAACATTGTATCACTACCTACTCCCACTCCAGTGCACATTGTATCCCTACCTACTCCCACTCCAGTGCACATTGTATCACTACCTATCCCACTCCAGTGCACATTGTATCACTACCTAGTCCCAATCCAGTGCACATTGTATCACTACCTATCCCACTCCAGTGCATATTGTATCACTACCTAGCCCACTCCAGTGCACATTGTATCACTACCTAGTCCCAATCCAGTCCACATTGTATCCCTACCTAGTCCCACTCCAGTGCACATTGTATCCCTACCTAGTCCCAATCCAGTGCACATTGTATCACTACCTAGTCCCAATCCAGTGCACATTGTATCCCTACCTAGTCCCACTCCAGTGCACATTGTATCACTGCCTAGTCCCACTCCAGTGCACATTGTATCACTACCTAGTCCCACTCCAGTGCACATTGTATCACTACATATCCCACTCCAGTGCACATTGTATCACTACCTAGTCCCACTCCAGTGCACATTATATAACTACCTAGTCCCACTCCAGTGCACATTGTATCCCTACCTAGTCCCACTCTAGTGCACATTGTATCCCTACCTATCCCACTCCAGTGCACATTGTATCACTACCTAGTCCGACTCCAGTGCACATTGTATCACTACCTAGTCCCACTCCAGTGCACATTGTATCACTACCTATCCCTCTCCAGTGCACATTGTATCACTACCTATCCCACTCCAGTGCACATTGTATCACTACCTAGTCCCACTCCAGTGCACATTGTATCACTACCTAGTCCCACTCCAGTGCACATTGTATCCCTACCTAGTCCCACTCCAGTGCACATTGTATCACTACCTATCCCACTCCAGTGCACATTGTATCACTACCTAGTCCGACTCCAGTGCACATTGTATCACTACCTAGTCCCACTCCAGTGCACATTGTATCACTACCTATCCCTCTCCAGTGCACATTGTATCACTACCTATCCCACTCCAGTGCACATTGTATCACTACCTAGTCCCACTCCAGTGCACATTGTATCACTACCTAGTCCCACTCCAGTGCACATTGTATCACTACCTAGTCCCACTCCAGTGCACATTGTATCACTACCTACTCCCACTCCAGTGCACATTCTATCACTACCTAGTCCCACTCCAGTGCACATTGTATTACTACCTACTCCCACTCCAGTGCACATTGTATCACTACCTACTCCCACTCCAGTGCACATTGTATCCCTACCTAGTCCCACTCCAGTGCACATTGTATCACTACCTACTCCCACTCCAGTGCACATTGTATCCCTACCTAGTCCCAATCCAGTGCACATTGTATCACTACCTATCCCACTCCAGTGCACATTGTATCACTACCTAGTCCCAATCCAGTGCACATTGTATCACTACCTATCCCACTCCAGTGCATATTGTATCCCTACCTAGTCCCACTCCAGTGCACATTGTATCACTGCCTAGTCCCACTCCAGTGCACATTGTATCACTATCTAGTCCCACTCCAGTGCACATTGTATCACTACCTAGTCCCACTCCAGTGCGCATTGTATCACTAGCTAGTCCCACTCCAGTGCACATTGTATCACTACCTAGTCCCACTCCAGTGCACATTGTATCACTACCTAGTCCCACTCCAGTGCACATTGTATCACTACCTAGTCCCACTCCAGTGCACATTGTATCACTACCTATCCCACTCCAGTGCACATTGTATCCCTACCTAGTCCCACTCCAGTGCACATTGCATCCCTACCTAGTCCAACTCCAGTGCACATTGCATCCCTACCTAGTCCAACTCCAGTGCACATTGTATCACTACCTAGTCCCACTCCAGTGCACATTGTATCACTACCTAGTCCCACTCCAGTGCACATTGTATCACTACCTATCCCACTCCAGTGCACATTGTATACCTACCTAGTCCCACTCCAGTGCACATTGTATCCCTACCTAGTCCCACTCCAGTGCACATTGTATCCCTACCTAGTCCCACTACAGTGCACATTGTATCACTACCTACTCCCACTTCAGTTCACATTATATCACTACCTAGTCCCACTACAGTGCACATTGTATCACTACCTAGTCCCACTCCAGTGCACATTGTATCACTACCTAGTCCCACTCCAGTGCACATTGTATCACTACCTATCCCACTCCAGTGCACATTGTATCCCTACCTAGTCCCACTCCAGTGCACATTGTATCCCTACCTAGTCCCACTCCAGTGCACATTGTATCCCTACCTAGTCCCAATCCAGTCCACATTGCATCCCTACCTAGTCCCACTCCAGTGCACATTGTATTACTACCTAGTCCCACTCCAGTGCACATTGTATCACTACCTATCCCACTCCAGTGCACATAGTATCACTACCTAGTCCCAATCCAGTGCACATTGTATCACTACCTATCCCACTCCAGTGCATATTGTATCCCTACCTAGTCCCACTCCAGTGCACATTGTATCACTGCCTAGTCCCACTCCAGTGCACATTATATCACTATCTAATCCCACTCCAGTGCACATTGTATCACTACCTAGTCCCACTCCAGTGCGCATTGTATCACTACCTAGTCCCACTCCAGTGCACATTGTATCACTACCTAGTCCCACTCCAGTGCACATTGTATCACTACCTAGTCCCACTCCAGTGCACATTGTATCACTACCTAGTCCCACTCCAGTGCACATTGTATCACTACCTATCCCACTCCAGTGCACATTGTATCCCTACCTAGTCCCACTCCAGTGCACATTGCATCCCTACCTAGTCCAACTCCAGTGCACATTGCATCCCTACCTAGTCTAACTCCAGTGCACATTGTATCACTACCTAGTCCCACTCCAGTGCACATTGTATCACTACCTAGTCCCACTCCAGTGCACATTGCATCCCTACCTAGTCCAACTCCAGTGCACATTGCATCCCTACCTAGTCCAACTCCAGTGCACATTGTATCACTACCTAGTCCCACTCCAGTGCACATTGTATCACTACCTAGTCCCACTCCAGTGCACATTGTATCCCTACCTAGTCCCACTCCAGTGCACATTGTATACCTACCTAGTCCCACTCCAGTGCACATTGTATCCCTACCTAGTCCCACTCCAGTGCACATTGTATCCCTACCTAGTCCCACTCCAGTGCACATTGTATCACTACCTACTCCACCTTCAGTTCACATTATATCACTACCTAGTCCCACTACAGTGCACATTGTATCACTACCTAGTCCCACTCCAGTGCACATTGTATCACTACCTAGTCCCACTCCAGTGCACATTGTATCACTACCTATCCCACTCCAGTGCACATTGTATCCCTACCTAGTCCCAATCCAGTCCACATTGCATCCCTACCTAGTCCCACTCCAGTGCACATTGTATTACTACCTAGTCCCACTCCAGTGCACATTGTATCACTACCTAGTCCCACTCCAGTGCACATTCTATCACTACCTACTCCCAATCTAGTGCACATTGTATCACTACCTACTCCCACTCCAGTGCACATTGTATCCCTACTTAGTCCCACTCCAGTGCACATTGTATCACTACCTAGTCCCACTCCAGTGCACATTGTATCCCTACGTAGTCCCACTCTAGTGCACATTGCATTCCTACCTAGTCCCACGACAGTGCACATTCTATTCCTACCTACTCCCACTCCAGTGCACATTGTATCCCTACGTAGTCCCCCTCCAGTGCACATTGTATCACTACCTACTCCCACTCCAGTGCACATTGCATCACTACCTACTCCCACTCCAGTGCACATTGTATCACTACCTACTCCCACTCCAGTGCACATTGTATCCCTACCTAGTCCCACTCCAGTGCACATTGTATCACTACCTACTCCCACTCCAGTGCACATTGTATCACTACCTAGTCCCACTCCAGTGCACATTGTATCACTACCTACTCCCACTCCAGTGCACATTGTATCACTACCTAGTCCCACTCCAGTGCACATTGTATCCCTACGTAGTCCCCCTCCAGTGCACATTGTATCACTACCTACTCCCACTCCAGTGCACATTGTATCACTACCTAGTCCCACTCCAGTGCACATTGTATCACTACCTACTCCCACTCCAGTGCACATTGTATCCCTACCTAGTCCCACTCCAGTGCACATTGTATCACTACCTACTCCCACTCCAGTGCACATTGTATCACTACCTAGTCCCACTCCAGTGCACATTGTATCACTACCTACTCCCACTCCAGTGCACATTGTATCCCTACTTAGTCCCACTCCAGTGCACATTGTATCACTACCTAGTCCCACTCCAGTGCACATTGTATCCCTACGTAGTCCCACTCCAGTGCACATTGCATTCCTACCTAGTCCCACTCCAGTGCACATTCTATTCCTACCTACTCCCACTCCAGTGCACATTGTATCCCTACGTAGTCCCCCTCCAGTGCACATTGTATCACTACCTACTCCCACTCCAGTGCACATTGCATCACTACCTACTCCCACTCCAGTGCACATTGTATCACTACCTAGTCCCACTCCAGTGCACATTGTATCACTACCTACTCCCACTCCAGTGCACATTGTATCACTACCTAGTCCCACTCCAGTGCACATTGTATCACTACCTTGTCCCACTCCAGTGCACATTGTATCACTACCTACTCCCACTCCAGTGCACATTGTATCACTACCTAGTCCCACTCCAGTGCACATTGTATCACTACCTACTCCCACTCCAGTGCACATTGTATCCCTACTTAGTCCCAATCCAGTGCACATTGTATCACTACCTAGTCCCACTCCAGAGCACATTGTATCCCTACGTAGTCCCACTCCAGTGCACATTGCATTCCTACCTAGTCCCACTCCAGTGCACATTCTATTCCTACTTACTCCCACTCCAGTGCACATTGTATCCCTACGTAGTCCCCCTCCAGTGCACATTGTATCACTACCTACTCCCACTCCAGTGCACATTGCATCACTACCTACTCCCACTCCAGTGCACATTGTATCCCTACGTAGTCCCACTCCAGTGCACATTCTATTCCTACCTACTCCCACTCCAGTGCACATTGTATCACTACCTAGTCCCACTCCAGTGCACATTGTATCACTACCTACTCCCACTCCAGTGCACATTGTATCACTACCTAGTCCCACTCCAGTGCACATTGTATCACTACCTATCCCACTCCAGTGCACATTGTATCACTACCTAGTCCCACTCCAGTGCACATTGTATCACTACCTATCCCACTCCAGTGCACATTGTATCACTACCTACTCCCACTCCAGTGCACATTGTATCACTACCTACTCCCACTCCAGTGCACATTGTATCACTACCTAGTCCCACTCCAGTGCACATTGTATCACTACCTACTCCCACTCCAGTGCACATTGTATCACTACCTAGTCCCACTCCAGTGCACATTGTATCACTACCTACTCCCACTCCATTGCACATTGTATCACTACCTATCCCACTCCAGTGCACATTGTATCACTACCTACTCCCACTCCAATGCACATTGTATCACTACCTAGTCCCACTCTACAGTAACTCCTACAATCATTAATACTGTAATGTGCACCTGACTGGAAATAAAGCCCTATCTGGTGATGCTGCATATTCATCTGTATCTGTAGCCGGCCTTCTCTCTAATAAGTGTCCCGCCGAGGTCCAGTTCAATATTCCGCTGTCACCGAACGTCCTGTCAGGTTTCATCGTCACATAATATTGTTCTGGTTTGCTTTGTTTCAGTTGAGCATTATTGTGACTAAATGACCCGTTGAGTTCTATTTAAACCTCTCTTGTTACCTAATATCCTGCTGATTTCCATTTCGCCATTCTGTGGTCATCGCATTCTGTCTCCATTGAAGTTCTGCTTCAGCACATTCGGCCATTGTTTCTTCCCTTAGGGCTCCTCCACACCGGCGTATTTGTGTGCACAACCAATACACAGTGAATATAATCCATTGATTTTAAAGGGTTAATACACATTTCCGTATTTGGCGCACACATTTCGCACACGCACAACAAGCTCTACTTTTGTTCGCATTTGCGCTCCAACGGTCCCCATACTAGGGGTGTGCAGATGCGCACACAATACACTGCGCAGTGCCGTTGGAGAAATAATACATCTGGAAATCATTAGGCTAAATAGCCATTTAAATCTGGACGTGGTTGTGCCCTGGGCGCAAGAAACCATGCCCTGCAGGCATAAAACGTACAACGAAACACGTAGATACCCATGCAAATAACATTGTTTGTTCCGCAAAAAAGGGGTGCGTGCAGTTGTGCATATGCCAATGTGGAGGAGCCCGTAGTCTGGGTCCAGGAGATTATAATTTTTGACTGTCTGCTCAATGCCAGTAGGGTGTTCCATTGAATCAAAACCTTGTGTTTTGCTCAAGCCAACATTGTACTTCGAAAGAATGCCCTGTCCGCCTCTAGTTCAGCATTTTATGGTCACTGACTATTCTTCCACCTTAAAGGGGTTGTCCCGCGCCGAAACGGGTTTTTTTTTTTTCAATAGCCCCCCCCGTTCGGCGCGAGACAAACCCGATGCAGGGGTTAAAAAAAAACAAACGGATAGTGCTTACCTGAATCCCCGCGCTCCGGTGACTTCTTACTTA
The DNA here is from genome assembly GCF_035609145.1 of Eleutherodactylus coqui. Classification (NCBI taxonomy): domain Eukaryota; kingdom Metazoa; phylum Chordata; class Amphibia; order Anura; family Eleutherodactylidae; genus Eleutherodactylus; species Eleutherodactylus coqui. The sequence continues at coordinate 228,871,095 of NC_089842.1, forward strand.
CCTTGTGAAGATGGCCGCCGGGATCTTCACCCTCGGTGGACCGCAGGTCTTCTGTGCGGTCCATTGCCGATTCCAGCCTCCTGATTGGCTGGAATCAGTACGTGACGGGGCGGAGCTACGAAGAGCCGCTCTCCGGCACGAGCGGCCCCATTCAGAAAAGAAGAAGACCGGACTGCGCAAGCGCGTCTAATCGGGCGATTAGACGCTGAAAATTGGACGGCACCATGGAGACGAGGACGCTAGCAATGGAACAGGTAAGTGAATAACTTCTGTATGGCTCATAATTAATGCACGATGTACATTACAAAGTGCATTAATATGGCCATACAGAAGTGTATTACCCCACTTTGTTTCGCGGGACAACCCCTTTAAGGTAAAGGTGTAGCCTCCCTCGGATTTAAAGGGACACAGTGCTACATGTAGACTGCTATGTTAAAGGGACAGATGCCCGTAAATTTGGTTAAAGGGTCAGGCCGGATTTAGACAGGCGAGCGCAATGTTGGTGCAAGAAGCCTAGAGTGATATGATGCCTGCAGGCATGTGACTCTGAAAAAAGTCAGATTTTCATACGCTCCGCTGACTTCAGAGGGGACGCTGCTGGGTTGCGGGAGCGGGTGAGTATAAAAAATACATCACTCGACCTTCTTTGACGTCCCCTAATAGCACCATTAATTAGTTTATGCTGCTGTGGTTCCCTTTAAGCCAATCATAGCGAATAACAGAGGTCTGTACGGAGGAAGTGCTAAAACTCCCGGGCAGAGAGGGTTGCTTGTCCCCTCGTCCGCGTACTTGAAGGGAGTGAATGGTATGTGATGGAACACAAATAATATTTACTGTATATCACTCCATAGGAGGGTCCCTATACTTAGACATTACTGCATACCATTACATATCATCAAGTTCTTAAAGCGGCAGGATTTGAATATCCACTAAGATTCCCAGTGGCAGCAGCAAGGCCCATGTCAACTTTGGCCTTTTCCACATATGCCTGACCAATATTCACTTAAAGGGGTTGTCCCGTGCCGAAACGGGTTTTTTTTTTTTTTCAAACCCCCCCCCCCCCCCCCTGTTCGGCGCGAGACAACCCCGATGCAGGGACTTAAAAAATAAACAGCACAGCGCTTACCTGAATCCCCGCGCTCCGGTGACTTCTATACTTACTGATTGAAGATGGCCGCCGGGGTCTTCTCCCTCCGTGGACCACAGCTCTTCTGTGCGGTCCATTGCCGATTCCAGCCTCCTGATTGGCTGGAATCGGCACGTGACGGGGCGGAGCTACACGGAGCTACACAGAGCCCCATAGAGAACAGCAGAAGACCCGGACTGCGCAAGCGCGTCTAATTTGGCCATTAGACGGCGAAAATTAGACGGCAACCATGGAGACGGGGACGCCAGCAACGGAGCAGGTAAGTGAAAAACTTTTTATAACTTCTGTATGGCTCATAATTAATGCACAATGTACATTACAAAGTGCATTAATATGGCCATACAGAAGTGTATAGACCCACTTGCTGCTGCGGGACAACCCCTTTAATGGGGTACCGCTAGCGAAAAGTGATATGGAAAAAGACCTGGGGGTACTAGTGGACTATAGACTAAACTGGAGCAACCAAAGCCAGTCAGCTGCTGCAAAGGCAAATAAAATTTTGGGATGCATTAAAAGAGGTATAGGGGCGAAGGACGAGAACATTATCCTTCCATTATATAAGGCACTTGTCAGGCCTCACATGGAATACTGTGTACAGTTCTGGTCACCGGTGCTCAGGAAAGATGTTACGGTATTGGAGGGGGTTCAAAGAAGAGCAACTAAATTAATACTTGGAATGATGGGACTGGAATACCCAGAGAGGCATCAAAATTGGGACTATTTACTCTAGAAAAAAGAAGGTTAAGAGGCGACCAAATAACCATGTATAAGTACATGAGGGGACAATACAAGGATCTCTCCCATGATCTGTTTACACCCAGGACCACGACGGTAACAAGAGGACATCCGCTACGTTTAGAGGAAAGCAGGTTTCATCACCAACATAGAAAGGGGTTCTTTACTGTAAGAGCAGTGAGACTGTGGAACTCTCTGCCTGAGGACGTGGTGATGGCAAAATCCATAGAGGAGTTTAAAAGGGGACTTGATGTCTTTCTGGAGAGGAAGGATATTATAGGTTATAAATCTAAGATTATTTGTTAATCCGGGTATACAGGCAGGTAGGAACTATTAGGGGTTGATCCAGGGATTAGTCTGATTGCCATTAGGGAGTCGGGAAGGAATTTTTTCCCCAAAAGGGCTCATTGGCTTCTGCTCTTGGGGTTTTTTGCCTTCCTCTGGATCAACAAAACAGGAGGCTAACAGGCTGGACTAGATGGACATTGTCTTCATTCAGCCTTACGAACTATGTTACTATACAAACCTCAGCAACAGCCTTCTAAATGGTTCTGACCCGAATACATGCGGGGACACCCCACTTTACGGTACTCTCTCACTATATGGGCAGCTGCTGGGATTCCACATCCAGGAATGTATGTGAAATTACAGTGCCAGCAGAGCTCATGTCAAGAAAAAAGGGGGTGGTGGTGAGCGAGGACAGGCCAGATTCAGGCAGTGTTGCGCTGGCTTGAAGGGCCTTTTTCACTTAAAGGGGCATAATTGCGAAATCACTTTTTTGTACACAATCAGGTCTATCCTGCATCTGTTACACCGCTTAACACTATAGACGGAGATTGAAAGCGATTTTTCCAGGTGACAGGTTCTCTAAAATTGCCTCCCCACCACTCTGTCCTTCCTGGCTGCTGCAGACCAGGACATGTGACCGCTGCATCCAATCACTGGCTATAGAAGGTCACTGTTGTGGTCAGGGATTGGCTGCAGCAGTCACATGTTGTGGTCAGCATCAACCAGGAACTACAGAGAGGTTATGAAGCATTATTAAGTCTCTCTGGGTGCATATGCTCCTTTCCAAGATGGCCGACCGCTGCAGTCATGTTAGGGCCAGGGCCAAAGGTCCTTCAAGACTCTTCAAAGCAGAATTGAGTGAAATCAGTTGACCTCCCTGGAAGGTCTTTAAACACACACAGCACCTTAACCATGCAAAGACAGGATTAACCCCTTACATACTCTAGTTAGGAGTGCCCTATCCAGAGTAAAGGTCTGACGAGGTGGGACACGAGGAGACATGGGATTCGGTAGCCAAAGAGCCCGAGCAATAGGAGGAGTACCGGCAGTGCCCCAAGGGGTGGAAGTGGTGAAGTAGTCAGAGACAGTTGAGTGTTTTAACAGTGAGTTGCTGCTTATAATCACCCATTTGAGTGACCGCCATCAGTTGTGAGCAACCGCCTAGTGTGAGCCCCCATGGGAAGACTGTGCATGTTTATTGAGTTGACTATAACCGCCATGCAAGTTGTCTCTCTGAAGTAAATTTTAAGGGTTGTGTTGGAACTGTCTGTCTCCTTGTACCTTGGTTGGCACCGTCCAAGAGCCTGTCTGCTATTCCAGCCCGTAGGGGTCCCTGGCCTACGTTACACTACCAATGATAGATTATTCTGTCTATGTTGAGTGTTATGTTCTTCATATGACCGTGGTGGAACATCCAGTTCTTTCCAACACGACAGTCTACTATCACCATATGGCATTAAAATTGGAGTACTACACACAGGGGTGCCCCTTCCATGAGCCTCCCACCTCAGGCAGCAGTCTGCAGGATCTCAGAGGGGCGGCGGGTTGCCACCCAGCGGGTATTTAATTTTTACCAACAATGTTAATGGCCGGAAAAGAAAACTGCTAGCTGCAAGCTGGCCAGGCAGCAACCCCACAAGCATTGCACGTGCTCTGCTCCAGTCAAGTGGCTGCCACGCTGTAATTATTCTGTCACCCCTGACCTCTCCCCTGGCATCTGCATTCCTGTACACAGACGCTGGCCTGTATACAGTGCAGACACCAGGCAAAGAGATCAGAGACGACAGAATGATTACAGGACAGTGGCCAAAGTGAGTGCAATGCTTGTGGGGTTGCTGTCCAGCTGCAGGTCCACTACGAGCGCGATTATTAATACTGGGGCTATTATGGGGGGGTCACTATTACTACTGGGGCCACTATGGAGGGCACTATTACTACTGGGGCCACTATAGGGGTTACAAGTAATACCGAGCCACTAACAGTGCCACTATTCCTACTTGGACCACTAACAGGGTCACTGTTACTACTGGGGCAACTTAGGGGGGGTAACTATTAATACTGGGGCCACTCTGGAGGCCACTATGGGATCATTATTAACTATGGGGCCACTGTGGGGGTTACTAGTAATACTAGGCCTCTAATGGGTTACTATTAGTACTGGAGCCAGTAACAGGGTTACTATTACTACTAAGAACACTAATGGGGTCACTATTACTATTGGGGCCACTATGGCAGCCAGTGTTGGGGGCACTTCAGACAAGTCTCAGTGCTTCAATGTGTTGGGTATCCTGTGCATTAGTACTTTCAATGCCTGTAAAACTAGTGTTTTTTTGGGAAAGGGGGGGTCACCATTTCACACTTCACCTCAGGCACCCTAAAGGCTTGGGCCACCCCTGACTATACATAATACTGGTGCAAAGCATTGATCGCAATGGTCACATTACCGAGTTCTAATTCCCTTTCACAAAGATTTACAATGTCCTCCATTTGCACTTTTTCTTGGGATACTCAATCTCCTGATATTTATTGAGAAAGTCACTGAGGTGAGGCCGTTGTTGAGCAGCCATTTTCTGTGAATGGAGACATCAATCATTGTATCTTGTTAATTGTAAAATATTGACTCGCGAGGCACTAATTGATATAACTGGTGCATCTGCTGACTGCATTAGCATGACGGAAGCTAACTTGTGTTGATTCATTAACTGTTTCAGCTCTACAACTGTGGCTTCCAAGGAGTAACTTGATATTTAAAGGGAAATATCTCATTAATAGTGCAAACTAATAGAGGGTATGCAGTTTTTTTGCCTCTAGACTTTGCCTACATCTTACTTAAATTTCAGGAAGGGTATCGTTCCTCCTTAAGGAGACACCTAGAAGGTGGGTGAGGAGACTTGTAGGGCCATCCATCCTCGTCTGGGAAATATACAAATTGAAAGATTGAACAATACCTCTACAGTGCCATCTATTGTAAGACAGCATTCCTGCAAGTCAATGTTAGACTCTTTAAACAAGTCTTGTAACTGTGAATTGTAAGCCAAAGCCAGAATCCATACACAGACAGCTGTTTCGGGCTGATTGCCCCTCATCAGTGTGAAGTAGATTTCTGGCTTGGCTAGTGATAGGCTATAGATGTGGGTCAGAAAGGGTATGGTTTTTCGTTTCTCATTTGCATATTTCCCAGAGCAGCATGGATGGCCTTATAGGTCTTCACACACAACTTCTAGGTGCTTTCGTTAGGGAGAATGATATCCTTCCCAACCCAGTCTATAGGCCTCTCACTAGCCAAAGTTCATACACAGGGAGATTATTTAGACTTAGCCTAACACCAAACAGATGGTGGTTGAAGGATCCACTTCTCTGGTCAGAATCGTCACATAACTTAGGGCCTGTTTACATGGGCCGATATCATCATTGAACAAGCTTCTATAATAAAGATTGGTGCTTGTTTAACCCTTTGCAATCCAATTTTGGATTCAGGGTTTCCTAGGGGGCTCTCTCTTTCTGACATTATACAGTGGCGCCATCAGCTGGCTAGGGCCAGTACTGCGGTATGTGACATGCTGGACAACAGAGCGGCCAGTAATACACAGTAAGAATACCCTGCTGGACGTCTTCTAACATCAAAGCAGTACAGCCTTCCCTATTCAATGGACTTTTTTTGGAGGGGGTAGCCACCTGTGGTTGTAAGTAGTGCCGGACACTTGCCCAACAATTTATTGATGAAGAGAAGCTCTGATCCCGCACGTTGCTACACAGAACTCCAATAGTGAGCAGCTAGGATGTTATTATTACTTCTGCACAGCATTGGACTTCAACTACTGATCTCACGATGGACTGGTAGCTGGGATCAGAGCTTCTGTTCCGTAATAAAGGGCTGGCAACTTGAGGGACATAAGCCACCCCCCAGGGTGCTCTCTTCATCATCCTCGGAAATACATTCCCAGTTCACACGGGTAGATGTGCTGCTGAGAACGGTTAGGTTTTTTTTGCGGCATAAATTATCTAATCAGCCAACGAACAAATGTTTTGCTCATTAATCGGCTGGCCGTTGACCTATATACCTGTGCCAACGATCGGGTGAATGAGTGCTTTAACAATGCTCGGCCTGTGTAAAGGGGACTCTAGTCTATGCCATGACCTGCTGAATCTTTTTGCAAAGGAGATATCATCGTCTTGTGATGACTCCTTCCTTTTCGGTTCAGTGAAACAGAACCTTCCAGAAGAAACGGAGTTCTAAGTGAGCCTGGAATGATGGTAAGGCCTTTTTTTCATGGCCATTTGGGGGGTTGGGGGGGATTGTCTTGAAGTGATTTCGCATCTTTGAGGTGACCACCCAAAACTGGAAAAATGGTCTTCTAGGGGTATGGTCATCTTAAAAAAGAGGTTGATATATATAGGATATAGGGAAAGTTAAAAGATCTCATAGAAACAGAAGAAATAGTCTAGATGAGAGCAGTCTTCTCCAAGAAGTGGCCTTTTTGGTGAAGTTAGGCACCCCCAACAATTCATAGAATTATGTAAGTACCAACGCCCTAAAACCAGATGGATCGAAAACCTCACACGAATGTTCATGGCACTACAATATATCAGAAGATAGTTTGTAATAAGTTATACCACATGCGCACTGGTCAGCATCAAGTCTTCGTCCTACAATATATATCACCGAGAGCTTCTTACTCAACAACAAAGTGAGCGAAACACTGTAAACACCCTAATGACAGAGAGGAGGCACGACGCATCCACTCATTACTCATCCTCTGCTACTATCTCTATGCATGGAAGAAAAAGACTTCAATCTCAGCCTCAATACAAGTTAATAAATCCCCTCCGAGCCGTGTGACCATTTCTCATATATCAATCTAATGAAAACCAGAGATGGAAAAGGCCACACTCTGCAAAAATAAAATATTGATGAATGGAGTGGCATCTGCAGGATGTGGGGGGAGAGACGGAGGGAATGAATGTTACGTTGTTGAACGCTTCATGGTTCCTATCAAGTTCTCCAAGTGTAAAATTCGAGAGGAAGACTGTTCTAAAGGAACTCTAGAAGAGTTTTACATCAGAATCGCTTTCGAGTCCTTAACTATCCTACAAGAAGTGGAGCACCTTGCAAGAATTGGATTAAAGGGGTAGTATGGGCTCTCTTCAACTGATGACCTATTCTCTTGATGTGCCATTAGTAGGTGATGATCGTGGGTCCACCGCTCAGAACCCTCGTCCATCAGATGATTGTCCATCCTGCTATCCAGGACAGTAGACCAGACGTTGTCATCAGCAGACAAGGGAGGAAGTGGGAGCGTCTGCTTCACTCCCATTGAAATCAATTGGAGGGTCACTTTGCTATTCCACTTCCTGCCTAGGACAGGCTATGAGTAACAGGAGCAGGAAGTGAAATAATAGCGCAACATTCCCATTGATTTCAAGGGGTAGAGGTGTGAAGCTGGCGCTTCCACTTCCTCCCATGACCACTGATGACAATGTCCAATTTGCTGCACTGGACAGCTGGCCGGACAATCAGCTGATGGACAGGGGCCCCGAGTGGCGGAACCCTGTCCATTAACTACCAATAGCCTATCCAGAGGATGTCATCAGTTGACATGGGCCCACACTACTCTTTTAAGCTGATATCTGCGTAATATAGTGGCCTGCTGTTCTCCTGTCTTCCCATGCTTTCAACAAAATAGCCTTGTTTTTCATTCCAGCTAACCCATTTTTGAGGCTCTTTCCATAAAGTTTGTTTTATGAGTACTCTAATAATTCAAAAAGTACCTAGTCTCCTTGGTTTTGACCATTGTCAAAGCAAATGAGGTGCTAGAAGAGTAGCCTTGCCAACCATGGGCAATGAGGAACCACTTGCTGTAAATGACTGATACTACATTGAGTCACAGATGATGCATTGTGCTTTAACCATAGGGCAAACGGAGTACATCCCTTAACGCCAATGCCATTTTCAGCTATGTTTGCGTAATTGGTTTATAGATAACCTCTCATGAACATTGCAGTGCAAAGCTTGCAGTTTGTGTGAAACTTCCATCCTGTTCCCCTGTGTCTGGTACTCCAGTTCCTATTACTGTGAAGCACCAGAAACAGGGTAGCAAAACAGAAACGTATACACAGTGACAGATGGTCACTGCCTTTTGCCTGAGAAATAGTCACTAATGAGCTATTAACTGTGGGCTCCTTAGCTGAATAAATGGGCACAGATGGGCTTATTTCCGTGGGAGCACAGAGTAGCTTATTATGTGGGGATACAGAGCGACTTATTACGGTGGGGCCACACAGGGGGCCTATTATTGTATGGGCAGAAGGGGCATTGTTATTTCATGATGGGTACAGAGAAGGTACTACTGTGTAGGATGCACTAAGGGGAACATTAGAGGTAGTGGCAGGATGGGAGAGGGTACAGAAACAAGTCTCGGCTGGAAGAAGTCTTCATGGTGATCTGGGCTATATAGAAAATAGAGAGCATGTTCACGGCGTTGTGGTGAAGTGTTGGCTTGCCACATAGCAGACAGTCGGGAAGAAAGGAAGTCCTGTGAGGAGCACAATGGTTGCACCAAGGGAAGAGAAGGGGATGAAAAAGGTGAATGGATGCATCTAGAAAGACAGGTCACAGCCGGATAGGAGAGCACCACCAGAGCACTACAGTGAGTATGGTTGGGTGAGTATAATTTGCTATTTTCTGAGGCAAAGAAGAAAATTTCGGGTGGGGTGGGTGGCACTTAAGGCACCTTTGCACTGGACTCACCAAAATAGTAAGACAACCTTGGGTACAGGGCTGGCTCCAGGTTTAGGTGGGCCCTCGTGCGACAGAGTCTCAATGAATATCACCAATGCAGTGTGCCTTATTGCAGTGTTGTCACAGCACACACAGCAGTAACACTGCAACTGTGTATTTCACTGTTGTTGTTTAATTACGATAAAAATGCTTAACGCCTTAGTGCTGAAGCCCGTTTGTGCCTTAAGGCCCATTTAGACACAATTATCGCTCAAAATTCGCTCAAAAGCCATCCTTTGAGTGATAATCGTTGTGTCTAAACGCACAGCCATCATGCACTGTTCGTGCACTATTCGTTCATCGCTGATTTCTAGCAAGCTAGAAATCACTGATGACTGTTATCAGCGCCGCACGCTGATTTTCTCAGCGGGCGGCACAGATAGTATTCTTTCAGCTGGTATTCCGCTGGCAGTTCTCAGCAGGACATCAGCTGAAAGCTCAGAGAACAATGATGCTGTTTGCATATACAAAACAGCTGCTTTGTTCTCAGAGGTATCACAGCAGTATCCCGCTCCGCCTGCATTAACTTTTAAGTAGCTAATTAGATACTTAGACTTATGCAAAGATGATCGCTCAAAACTGTCACTCAAACGGTCGTTTGAGCAAATTTTGAGCGATTATCTTTCAGTGTAAATGGGCCTTAAATGACCAACTAATTTGCATTCCAAGAGCCATAACTTTTATTTTTCCATTGACATAGCCGTATGAGGGCTTGTTTTTTTTTGCAGAAAGGGTGTATTTCTTAATGGCATCATTTCTGGGTACATAGAATGTATTGTATAACTTTTATTAAATTTTTTAAGGGGAATGGGGGAAAAAAAAGAAATTCTGTATTTTTTTTTTGTGTGGCATGTTCTGTACTTTTAAATGATACCCTTTGTTGATCCAAACAATGTTTTGATTGCTTTCTACTCTGTTTTTTGTAAGGTTAGACAGGCAAAATGATGCCACGTTTTTTTTATGGCGTGCGGGTTAAATAATGTACACATTTTTTCTCTGGGTCATTATGAACACAGCAATACCAGAATTGTGATTTTTTTTAAAAATTCATTAATTTATTTTTTTATATAGTAAAGGGGCTAAAAGTTGGGTTTTGATGTTTTTATTTTATACTTTTTAAACTTTTTATTTTTGTCCCACTAGGGACTTGAATATTTTTATCTTTTATTGTTCTTATAATACACTGCTATACTTCAGTATAGCTGTGTATTATAAAGCCTTTAAAGCTCAGCCAGAGGCTAAGCCTCATAGGCCACCATGGCGGCTATATAGGTTCAATGGGTGACAGATGGAGCCCCCTCTATCTCACAGCCTTTTACATGCTGAGTTCACATTGACTGTGGCATGTAAAACTTTAAACAGCAGGGATCAGAGGTTTATGCAGTCCCTGCTGTTTGAACAAGTGCCGGGTTGTCATTGACAGCTGAGTACCCGCTCCTCCTGGTACAAGTGTTGACCCGTGCCATGCTTCTGGTACAGCGCCATAAAAAGGCAATTGCATCAGAATAAAGCCCCTTAACGGCCGCCGTAAAAAGGCCTATAGGCTGTTATTAATGGGTTAATGACCTCAATCCAATCAAAACAGTAGTTTATTTAATCCAAAATTAAAACATCTTTGCTGATTTAATCTCCTGGAACATAGGAATGGACCTACGCGTTTCAAGCAAAAAAAATTGGAACTTTGTATTTAACTATTTGACTTTTCACCGGAGAACCATTCTATGCCGATCGCCTCCTCGGACCGGTCTTTGTACTTCATCTACACCATAAAATCTAAAACTGGAAATCTTTCCGCTATGCACCTGTATAAAACGTCTGTCAGCACCGGAGATGTCCTTGTTAGAGATGGCAATAAGACTGGGATTTGTGCCGCTATGCCCCGCTAAAGTTTCCGCATGGTGCAGCCCACATACCTGAGATGGCACGCTGCGATGTATACTGTGTGGTCAGTCTCACAATTCATTAAATCCTCTATCCTATAGATGTTAACATCATGGAAAAACTCTTGTTTTAAATGAGCATTGGTAATTGTCTGTGTGATGGAGCCATGTGGGAGAAGGCTGTCTATTAGAGATGAGCGAGCGTACTCGGCCACGCCCCTTTTTCGCCTGAGCGCCGCGATTTTTGAGTACTTCCGTACTCGGGCGAAAAGATTCGGGGGGCGCCGTGGGTGAGTGGGGGGTTGCAGCAGGGAGTGGGGGGAGAGTTCCCCGCTGCTACCCCCCGCTCCGCCACGCCTCCCCCGCCCCCCCCCGAATCTTTTCACCCGAGTACGGAAGTACTCGAAAATCGTGGTGCTCGATCGAGTAATTACTCGAAACAAGTAGGTTCGCCCATCTCTACTGTCTATTGAATATCATCCAGGTATAATATGGGAATATTTCTCTGTACTGTCTTGTAGCTCACAGTATATCGAGTCGAAGACACTAACTTGCTCCCACTGTCCCTGTTCCTATTGATCATTTCCTCGTGCCCCTCTCCCTGTTCTTCGTGGGATTTTTATTTCCTAAATCCTATCTGGTTTTATTAGCTACACTATGAGCCGCCCATTCGAGGGACCAACTTAGGGAACCCCATTGTTTTAACCTCTCCAATGCCGTTGTTTGTAAACCCCATCTTCAGTACGAGCTCTTCTAATCCTCGTTAGCTCTCCATCTGGTACGGCTTTAATGGTGTGTTGTGGACGAGAGCTCTCAGCGGGTAAAACAATGCTACCAGATATTTCTTTGCTGACTAAAGATGTAACAACTCTTTTATCGCTCAAATCCCCGACTAACTCCATGCCCAGGAATGAGATCTCAGCGCTGTGATGACTAGAAGTAAACTTTCCATTATAGTCATTTATATATGAAATGAAATCTGGTATAACATGGGGATCATCCTTCCAAACAAGCAAGTAGTCGTCTATATTAACCACTGAGTCAATAATAAACTCCTCTGTGTAAATACTATACTTATAAAGGTGTGAAGCTAGTGCAATAATCATCCGGCCATGCGGTATGCTGAAAAAAAGAGAGCAAACATCACATGTCAACCAACTATAGGGGCTGCACCACTCTAAACCCAAGAAGGCCTTTAATACCTCCTAGGTATCTTTAATGTAGTCCTCTGAACTGGAAGCTGAAGCAAAGTGTCAACCCACTCACACAAGTTCTCCTTTAAAGAGCTAATAGCCAATATAATCCGATGTGATGGGCGGGTTCCACATTTTTATGTATCTTGGGTAAACCCAGTGAAACTGGGCACTACAGAGTTTTTATACCCACGTTCAAACCCTCATTAACTGTTTCTAATAGGATGGATTTGAAATCCAGTGTTGGATCTCGTACTGCTTGAGGAAATAAATACTAAGTTATGGGATGGGAATAACACACAAATATTTGCTAATTTGCTAATGAAAAGTTACTGATTACTTTGCCCTGATGCGTCCTCCAGACGTGCAACCTCAATAACATAAATCAAAGGCACAACTGTGCAAAGGAAACATAACACTATGGGGAATACTCTCCCTATAGTCCCCTAACCCGGGAGAGGGCCCTGCCTACTTGGCGGACCGATCGCTCTGACAAGTGCGAGCCCGCACGCGTGCCTGTGCCACTAACAAGCCCTAGCACAAAATAGAAGTGAAACAGAACCAAACAAAACAGAAAAGAACTTAGCTTGCATGGAGAGCTTCCGCCAAGCTGTGTTGCTCCGTCGCTGTCCAAAATGCAACTGAAGTGATTGACCAGCACAGGAGATAGTGCTGGCCCTGTTTAAATAGGAGCCAGGCTACTCAGCACCAGGTGCTGACTGACCTTCCTCCTGCAGCTACCACACCCCTCAGCTCCTGGAGAAGCAAGGGCACACCCAAAACCTGGTCTGGCCTGCAGGCAAGGTGCAGGCCTCAACACGGCTGCAACATGCCCAAGTTAGAAGATCAGATTTCTGGAACTAAGAAGAAGAAATTTTAATGGCACAGATTTCTAGTTGGAATTCGGGAAGCATTAAGCATAAATCAATCTTAAAGAAGTATAAAAATCAATGTGAAAAAAAAACACTGTTCAAGTGAGTTTTTCAATGAATTATGAGCCTTCTGATATGTCTGAAGAGGAGGCTGCATGAGGATACACCAGTGACGGAGGAAGGACTTTATAACAATACCAGCACACGGTTGCTATTGAGAGATCTACTAAAAATCCCAAGTAAAGTCAGCTGTTTATTATAACCTTTCAAAACCCCCAATTGACCAACGTGTGACAACGGGAACGAGAGATTTAGCATTACTCTGGATAATGTATTGAATCTTTCCTCTCGGGAATTAACGAAAGACCATTTAATGGCGTTAACCAAGGGTCTTAATTTTGTATCAACACAGAAGTGTAATTTATTCAATACTGTAAGACTGCTGACTTTGCTCAGATACCTTTAAGACGATCAAGCTGAAAATCAGGATAATCACCCAACATTAAGTGATTTACAAACTGATAATGAATTTTCAGGCTTTGACTTTTGAAGAAACACTTTTGGATTTGATGCAGTTGGAACGTGATTCCGGCTCTACAATCCATAACATCAGTATTAGAATCTCTAATCCTATGTTTTACCCCGTGTCATCCAGGGCTGAGGCATCACACCACTGTCAGATGGTCACGGAGAGGATTTGTCTGATGTTATAAGCACTGACAATTGTCACAGCAATTTGTCTCCACATTAACGCAACGCTATTGACGATTTACGGAGGAATGATTCCCTCATTGTCAGACAAGCTGACAAGGGGCGAATCATCGTGGCGATGGACAAATGTGTCTATAGCGAAGTGGTTTTGAATACACTACTAGATCAGGATACATATACCCAACGTATGTAAAAATGTGGCACTACCCCATTACGGAAAATTATATTAGCTATTGGCTCTTTAAAAAGAAAAAATCTTGTTTCATTGAGGAATAACATATTCCACTATTACAAACACATGCGGTTACAATGTTTTTGGCATCTAATGAGTATAATAGTAGTTGTTTAGACGTTCATGACCCTCGCCGACCCTAAAGATGAGCTCCCTCCATGTTTTTTGGTTTTCAACTGCTTCTTTCAGTTGTGTGATAGCCATGCCAGTATCAGCTCTGACAGTATCAGCCATCATGTCCTTTGGTGGCCAGGTCTTCTTTTGCCACTGATCTGTTCAAGCATTATAGGTTTTTTTAGCTACTCTGCTCACATTGCATGGCCAAAATATGTGAGCCTGAGTCTGGACATCTTGTCCTTCGTAAGTCGGAGCCCAGACATCCTGTCCTCCGTGAGTCTGAGCCCAGATATCTTGTCCTCCTTGAGTCTGAGCCCGGACATCTTGTCTTCTGTGACTCTGAGCCCGGACATCCTGTCCTCCGTGAGTCTGAGCCTGGACATCCTGTCCTCCGTGAGTCTGAGCCCAGATATCTTGTCCTCCTTGAGTCTGAGCCCGGACATCTTGTCTTCCGTGACTCTGAGCCAGGACATCCTGTCCTCCGTGAGTCTGAGCCCGGACATCTTGTCCTCCATGAGTTTGAGCTCGGACATCCTGTCCTCCGTGAGTCTGAGCCTGGACATCTTGTCCTCCGTGACTCTGAGGACGGTCATCTTGTCCTCCATGAGTCTGAGCCCGGTCATCTTGTCCTCCATGAGTCTAAGCCCGGACATCTTGTCCTCCATGAGTCTGAGCCCGGTCATCTTGTCCTTCGTGAGTCTGAGCCCGGTCATCTTGTCCTCCGTGAGTCTGAGCTTGCTCATCTTCTCCTCAGTGAGTCTGAGCCTGTTCATCTTGTCCTCTGTGAGTCTGAGCCTGCTCATCTTGTCCTCTGTGAGTCTGAGCCTGCTCATCTTGTCCTCCATGAGTCTGAGCCAGGCCATCTTCTCCTCCAGTGATATATCAAGTATTATACGCTTCAGGACTTCTCTGTTTGCTACTCTCTCCATCCAGGGCATACACAGCAGCTTTCGCCAGCACCACAGCTCAAACACATCAATCCTCCTTCTATCAGCTTTTTTTCGCAGTCCAACTTTCAGATCCAAACATGATTATGGGGAAAACAATGATTTGCACTATCCTGCGTTTAGTTGCTATACCGATAACCCTAGTTTTTCAGATTTTGTCCATGTTTAGCATCATGCTTTGCCCCAATGCTATCCTTCATTTTATCTCTGGCATAGATCCTCCAGGCTGGTCAATTTTTGAGCCAAGGAAGATGAAGTCTCGTACACATTCTATGACCTCATTGTTGACTTTGATTTGAATTTGGCTATTTTTTGCAGTTGTCATGTATAATATAAGCTATGTAAAAGGTGTGAAATATAATATTACAAATATTACATTCACTAAATACTGAAAATCTGGGTGTGGTTACTAATAAATTCTAGGAAGACAAGAAAGAGTAAAAGGGGAAAATTAGGGGTCCGAAGAGGATGTTTAACAGAGGATAGAGCACTGGCATCTATATATTGATGTGCCAGAATTGACCGTCAGATTTGACATAGCCCAGGTAATATTATCTGACTGCACTATGAGGTTGTTAGCTGATCTAGCAAGTAATAAAGAGCACTTGGTCTAAAAACAGTGTTTGAAGAGTTACACCATAAATCCCATAGCTTGAGGGATTTATCAGGACATTTCCTGTTTTTGAAAACCATTCTTTCATAAGAAATGATCATGTTGACCATGTAGTGCCGTTGAGCTACAGTTGGGGATCTTCTATACATCCATTTCATCGCGATTCCCTTAGGGGAATCCAAGCGTTTCATGCAGAAGGACTTGTATTTTATTAAAGAACTGTAGGATACAATGTTGAATGGTTTTAGATTTATAAGACCCCTCCGCCCATTAGCTTGCATAGCGACCTCATAAATGACTCCGAAACCAAGTCACGTATACGCGGCAGATGAGTTTCCAATCTAGAGAGTAATGTGGAACCACTAAACAATGCCATCAAGTCTGGGTTTCCCAGTAGGTATGTGAGTGGACCAGGTCAAGATAAGTGTGTCGCTAGTCTATCCCGTGTATCTAACAGATCACTCATGAACTATTGGCTCTTTAGATGAGAACTTGTGTGAGGTGGTTGACACTTTGCTTCAGCTTCTAGTTCAGAGGACTTCGAGCTACATTAAAGATAGCAAGGCCTTTTTGGGTTTAGAGTGGTGCAGCCCCTATAGTTGGTTGACATGTGATGTTTGCTCTCTTTATTCCAGCATACCGAGTAGCTGGGTGATTATTGCACTAGTGTTAGTAATGGGGTTACCATTGGGGGCGTTGGCGGACGGTCAACATGGGCTGTGCGCCCTGGCGCGGTGGGGACCCGGTCTGGCGGCAGTGTCCGGGGTTCTTCCACTCTGGTGGTTGGTCACAGCGGCCGGCATCTGCTAGACGGTTGCGCAGCACTCTGGTCAGTGCGGGCCTGCCGGGGGGGGGGGGCAGTTTTGTGATCCCTCTGGTCCCTTTGGGCGGGGACTTCTATATATATGCCTGGCTGGGTCAGTCTCTGGTTTCCAGTGTTTGGTTCTGACTCATTCTGCCTACACCCGCTATAGTAACCTGATCTTTAGTGTTTTCTGACCTCGGTTTTGTTCTTTGATTTGGTTTTCCCCTCTTGTACTTCGCACGTGTCTACCCGGTTTGACTCTGCTTGTCTGGACTACTCTCTTTCAGATCCGTTGTTTCCTTCCAGCTTGCTACACGGGCTCTCCTTCCCATCTCCCACCTGTCCTTAGTGCAGCGTAGGGACCGATGCCCAGTTGTCGCCATTGGGCTTAGCCCAGGGGGGCAAGTAGGTAGGGTCACGGGAGAGGGCTGGCGTAGGGATTCCCTGTCCATCTGTCCTTCACACTTTATAAGGATAGTAATTAGGAACTCTGTGGGTTTATTATTGACTCAGTAACATATTTGTTGAAACATCCTTTTTTTGTGTTTGCTAATGAGTTCTTCTTGCAAAAGTATGGAGCCCCGATGGACGTGAGATTTTCCCCTTCTTGACAGGGGATTTACGTGTCCTCTTAGGAGGAAAGAAACATTCTCTCAACTGACAATTGCCTTTTGGCCAGTACACAATGGTACGGAAGATATATAGACGACTACTTGCTTCTTTGAAGGATGATCCCCATGTCATACCAGATTTCATTTCATATATAAATGACTATAATGGAAAGTTTACTTCTAGTCATCACAGCGCTGAGATCTCATTCCTGGGCATGGAGTTAGTCGGGGATGTGAGTGATAAAAGAGTTGTTACATCTTTAGTCAGCAAAGAAATATCTGGTAGCATTGTTTTACCCGCTGAGAGCTCTCGTCCACAACACACCATTAAAGCCGTACCAGATGGAGAGCTAACGAGGATTAGAAGAGCTCGCACTGAAGATGGGGTTTACAAACAACAGCATTGGAGAGGTTAAAACAATGGGGTTCCCATTGCAAAATTCCCATTTTAAATAGAGAGGATTTACTGTATTTATATTGGATTTCTATTTGAATCGGATTTCTTATCTGATCCTGATTGGTTAGAAGAAGGTCATGTGACCAATAGACATTATGATGTGGTTTTCAATACCTTTCTTTTTATTTTGGATGGTGCCATAACAAATAGCAGTTTTTCGTGTGAAATGCGTAGGTCATTCTTATGTTCCAGTAGATTATGACAGCAAAGTTCTCCGTTTTCCTTCCTTTTCTTCTCCATCTGCTGCAGACCTTCATGACTTCTCCAGCCAATTCTTGCCTCTACAGTTTGCAGCCCAGATATCTTTAGCTCCTCTGAAAATAATAGCGCCATACACTGTCTTACGTGAAAATAGTGCTCACTGTGTGCAGAAATAAATTACAATACACTGTACCCTTGAATTAGAATACCCTCTGTGCCTTCATAAATGAGTAATGATTTGCTGTACGTTACGCCCCCAAATGACCCCACTGTGCCCCCAGAAAGAAATAGAAGTTGACTTCAGGGCCGTATTTATGGCTCACAATGCCCTAGGCACTAAGTTTGAATTCACCCACATTAAAGGCCCATCCACTTTGGCCAATGATTATCATGATTTGCTTGTTTTTGAGCAACTGTGATAATTGGTCTGTATTAGGTCTCACTCAGATGGGTATATTTAGCCTGCGTACTTCACACATATTTTTTACATGCATGAGGGCTTATTCACACGAACATATTTGCAGCGGCATTTCGCATGTTAACAAGTCGCACGTATAACGTGGCCAAGTGATGACTTTGCTTTCAATGGCTTCATTCAGAAGAAGATGTTTTTTCAGCGCTAAATATTTGTACGAGAAAAAATAGGACCTGCTCTTTCTTTCACGGGCGTGAAAAGGTAGGTCTTGACTTATCTTTGTCCATGTTACGCAGAAAGCTGCCATAGACTTGTATGGCAGCTGAAAAAAGGGGAGGGAGTTACCCTGTGTACAACTGAGGGAAAAGAAGGCTGCTCTCTCCACATACACAGAAGAGAAGAGAGCTGGCAGTCTCTATGCAGCTGTAAGGAGGGAGTCCAAGTTCCAGTTTGTGCTGTTATGAGCTCTATTATGGGTCCTATAGTTTTGTAAACTGGATGGTATAATGGCGACCTCTACTGGCCGTCATACATTACTGCAGTTTGTGATTTCTCTATGGAGTGTTGTATGTGACTGCAGAGGTCAGGTGGGTGATCTGCAGGACTTGAGATCATAGAGAGTTGCAAGCTGGAGCGCAATTCCAGTGGTTCGGAGCCTTAGGAGAGACTGCAGTCCTGGGAGAGAGAGCCACCAAAGGAGTGAGGAGTCAGCTTGGGGAGCCATGTGAGATGTATCCTGGAGAATCGGTACTTATTAGAGAGGGACAGTGGTACAAGAAAGGAGGCAGCCGGTGGTTGACAAGCATAGCTCCATAATACACCATAATCAACGTTGCTAAGAGAACAAATCTGCAGGGACTACTGCTAGAGAGACGGCTACAAAGGATCCACATCGTCCTGCAGCTTTGCGAATCAGGGTGCCCCCAACAGACGTCCAAAAGTGCATCACCTATATTATAGTACAGAACACACTGGAGATATGTAAGTGAGGTAGGTCCTCAGGAAAAGGCCTGACGTGTGCACATGGGTAGTCACTTAGTTACAAGTACGTGAGCTCAAGCCCACACCAGAGGAACATATTCATCCGCCAGTTGTGGACAAGTTATCAAATAACACTCGCGTTACTTTTGGACTGTGTTCTGGGGTGAAATGTTTGCTGATTCTACCACATGTGCTACAGTGAAGTATCTCTGGGATGTTTAAGATTGTTACCATCCCCCACTCATGCTAGAGTTAAACATACTCTTAGTTAGAGACATAACACATACCACATATTGCTTTGTCTACTAACAGAAGCTTCTACAGCAACTTCATCCCCAAGGGTACTTGTTAAACTAATAAAAGATATTTTTGTAAGCCTGGTGTCCACATCGTACCCTGATGCCTGTGTTGCCTTCCCCTACCGTGACACAGCGGCCAGGGAGAGGAGCTGTCAGTCTCCATGCAGAGGCCAGAAGAGGGGCGGTCCATCTCCAAGCAGCGGCCAGTGAAGGACCTGTCAGTCTCCATGCAGAGGCCAGAAGAGGAGCTGTCCATCTCCAAGCAGTGGCCAGTGAAGGACCTGTCAGTCTCCATACAGAGGCCAGAAGAGGGGTGGTCCATCTCCATGCAGCGGCCAGTGAAGGACCTGTCAGTCTCCATGCAGAGGCCAGAAGAGGAGCGGTCCATCTCCATGCAGCGGCCAGTGAAGGACCTGTCAGTCTCCATGCAGAGGCCAGAAGAGAAGCTGTCCATCTCCAAGCAGTGGCCAGTGAAGGACCTGTCAGTCTCCATGCAGAGGCCAGAAGAGGAGCGGTTCATCTTCAAGCAGCGGCTAGTGAAGGACCTGTCTGTCTCCATGCAACGGCTGGGGAGGGAAACTGGTAGTCTCTATGCAGCAGCCGAGGTGAGGAGCTGTCAGTCTCCATGCAGCGTCCATGGAGAAGAGCTGTCAGTCTCCATGCAGCGGCTGGGGAGTGGTGGTATGGCCCACCCCTGTGACTCAAAGTTCAGCTCCAAGTCAAACTTCAAAGTGTATTTATTCTGAAATGTTGCGTTTTAAAACAGCCCGGGGGCAACAGGCACCCCTGTCCGGGTTTCATGCTGTCTGGGGTTTACGCAGCATAAACCTGATGACAGAATCCCTTTAAGGGCATTGCAGCTGATAACATGAGGGCACTGGGGCAGATACTGTATCTGTCACGTATGATCCTGTGATGACCAATGGCCTCTAATTGACAAGCTATATTGGGACAAACTATCTTATGTCATGTAGGCACACAACTGGAGTGACAGCCGGAAGAAACTGGAGGGAAACATGCTCCAAACCTATTATAGTGGACTCACCAAAGGTGACATTGTATGTGTGACTATGCAGCAACTGGGGTAGAGCACCCCCATCTAAAGGACACACAGCAAGGGGGTAAAACAAAGGTAAACCATGGACCAGATAGTATACAGTATGCTTGTGTATACCCTCCACATGTACAGGAATACTTCTTACAGAGGGTCAGCTGCTCTGTTATTGGAAAGCAGCATTTCTGCAAGTCTTGAAACAATGACTGGGATTATGAGTCAAATCCAGAAGAAAAAGATAACTACGTACAGACAGCTGTTTCGGGGGTCATCAGTGTGCAGCAGGTTTCTGGCTTGGCTAATGAGAGGCCTACAGATGTGGGTTGGAAAGGGTATCATTTCTCCTTATGGAGAGCATCAAGAAGGGGGGAGGAGACTTATAAGGCTATGCATGCTCCCCTGGGAAATATGCAAATGTGAGATGGAACAATGCTTCTACAGTACAACCTATTAAAAGGTGCTCTTCCTAAGGAGAAACAATACCATTTCTGACCCACATCTCACTAGCCAAGCCAGAAACCTACTGCACACTGATGAGGGGAAATCACCCCGAAATGGCTGTCTGTATATGGTGATATGTTTTCTTTCTGGAGAAGACTCTGGTTTTAGTTTATAATCCCCAGTCATTGTTACAAGGATTGGCATTGATTTGCAGGAATGCTGCCTTCCAATAGGTGGCGCTGTAGAGTTATTGTTCCATTTTCCTATTTGCATATTACCCAGTGGAGCATGGATGACCTTATCAGTCGTCTCACATCTTCTTAGGTGCTCTCCCTAAGGACAAACCATACCCTTCCTGAACTTTGAAGTTGCTGCTGATGAAAGTGACTTTCCTAAGAGTCGAGTGAAGAGTGGGGGCTGTCTGCTATGGAGTCCATCTCCGTTCTGCAGACACTGGAGGATTACTAACAGTCTCTGCATTTCGTCTTCGTATCTGTTCCCGGTAGGCGGGGAGAGGCGGCATGTCCCTCATGGCTATGTCTGTGTGCCGGAGGAAGTGAACATTCATTAGAATTCATGCATTTTTACGCGTTTTTCATGTACGTTTCTCACATATATGAAACTTACATGAAAGTGCCGGTGTGGACGGGCCCTTGGTTGGAGCCAATGCTCAATACTGCTCCACCAATCAGCGCACTGCAGAGGAGAGGGAGGAGCATTATTCTCCTCTCTGCTCTGCTGACCATGAAAGCAACGGAAATTGGGTCCCCCAGACACAGTGGTCCCCCCAGACATAATGGTCCCTAGCGCCTGGCCTGCTTGGGTATGTGAAAGATAGTCCCCATAGATTTTTAGCATTAAGAGCATCAGATCTCAATTTTCTTTTGAGCAGATGTCTACGTTGACATCATGGTTCCTCCAAAGTAACATTCCAAATACTTGCCTGAACCGCGCCATGGCGCCACTGAAGCAGCATCCCGAGAGTTGTTGTGTAGAGAGGATTTACTGCTCCAGTTCTTCCCAACTACAATGGGGGTCTGCTGGGTTGGTGGTCTCTTTTGAACTCAATTTTTGGAAATACAAATTCTGAATACTCTCCTAACCAGATGCGGTCCTTGCATTATATTGTGTGCGAAACGCGTTAGTATCTTGTATATGTACTCAGTTGTCTGGGGGCCATGGGATGTCTCTGATCACTAGTGCTTTCTTCTCTTTCTTCTTGTCTACTATGTTTTTGGCATTGAAGTAAAGCTCCTAGAGAATCGACTCGCTACGCTTCTCCTGACAATGCCACCGACTTGGGGGTCGATTAATTGCTTCTGGCCCATTTACAGTCTCTCTTCCTGTATTGTTCTCTGTCCTTTCTGCTTTCTGATTTCACTTGGCCCCTGCTGGCAAGGTGAGGATGTCCTGTCTACATTAGGTTTTAATTAAGTCCACTACTAACTTTCCTGCCGCTGTGTTGGTGTAAGTGCCGTTAAATAACATTAGTGGTGATTTGCCGGGCTCCCGTAGAGCGTAATTCTGTTAAACAAGAGGGGAAACAGTCCTTGAAAGAAAAGGGAAAGGATCACTCTGCGAAGAAAAGACTGAAGATTAGGTCGGGAAGACGTCAGAGTGACGCGCGTCTCTATGATCAACCGCAAGAATTTTCTCCTTCGCTAATGTCCGTCATTACTGTAGGAACAGAGTGAAGACTACTACTAATGCCGAATGGAGATGCGCCGCCACAGAACAACATTGTATTTCCTAAGAAAGTGCCCCCTAATAACGGGTATTTATAAATGGCACTGATTACTTAGTCTGCACAGCATTTGTCCCAGACATGGAAACATCCACATGGCAGCCCACACTGCTGGCATCACTAGCTACTCTTCTTGGAGTTTCTATTATGTTTCATGAATTGGAAACTCGAAATTGACTTTTTATGAGGTTCCTACTTTATAGTAGATCTAATCTTAGATAGGGGTAATGTATAATTGACAAAATTGATTACAGGGGGATGGAAGAGAGCAAAAACATTTGTATGTAGGCCACAGACCAAAAATAAGTAGGCATCTGGAGACTACGCTGCTGCTACGTCTGCTTTTTTCAATGCCCCTACACAGTAATACTACCCTTTTTGTACCTCTTTTGTGCTCCCTACACAGTAAAAACGTCCTTTTTGTGCCCACAAAGTAATAATACCCTTTTAGTTTCCCACAGTTGTAGTGCCCCTTTGAGCTCCCAGACGTTAATAATGTCCCCATTGTGTCCCCATAAGGAAATAGTGTTTCCTTTGAGCCTCTATTAGATAATAGTCTCTACTTGTGCCCACTTTAGGTAATAGTGCCCCCATAAGGTAATAGTACTCCCTTTGTGTCCCCGTTAGATAGTAGTACCCACTTTGTGCTCTTGCTAGTTAATAGTTCCAACTTTGCACACCATTAGGTAATAGTGCCCACTTTGTGCTTCATTAGTTAATAATGGACACTTGTTCCTCTGTTGCATAATATTGCCCCCATCTGTGCCATTGGGTAACATTGGCCCTTACGTGCCTTTATTACTTAATAATACCCACTTATTGCCCCCATTGTGCTCCCTTTGTGCCTCTATGAGATAACAGTGCCAACTTTGTGCCTCATTATTTAATATTGGTCACTTTGTGTCCCCCTAGCTAATAGTCCGCATAGATATAGTCCACCAGTAGCAAAAAATGTAACCCTTCCTGGGGTCAGGCTGATATATGCCAAGCCGAGTCGGAACCAAAAAACCAAAAGGTTCCAAGTACAAGTCCATATAACATAATGACCGGCAGCATAGGCGGATATGCAAGGATACAAAAAAACTCTTTTATTGCCCCCTTACACAGATAGCGATGTTTCAGCCTTAGCATGAGGAAGGCCATATAGGCCGAAACATCGCTATCTGTGTAATGGGGCAATAAAGGAGTTTTTTTGTATCCTTGCATATCCGCCTATGCTGCCGGTCATTATCTTATACCCCTAGGTAATAGTGTCCCCATAAGGTGATAGTGCCCACTTTGTGCCCCTCAGGCAATAGTCTAAACTTTGTGCCCCCATTAAACAGTTGTGCCTATTTTGTGCTTTGTTTGTTGGTATAGGCCACTTTGTGCCCCTCTTAGTAGTAGTGCCACCCTTTGTGCCCCATTAGGTAATTGTCCACACTTTGTGCTCACATGCTATAATGCTACCCCCTTTATAAGCCACAAGAGTCTCACCCTCTGCCTGGCACTATCTCTTCCTCTGATGTTCTGAGCGCCATAGGGGAGGAGACTGACCTGGAGGGAGGATAAATCAAGATCCACATGAAGATGCCACAAGATGCACATAGAAAAAGCTGTAGATAAAACAAATAGTGGTCCAGCGTCTGGGAGACTTGCCAATCCAAGAGAGTTGGCAAGAGTAGGGTAACTGGAAGACAATCACTGCTTTCTACCTCATGCAGTAGGCAGGTCCAAGTGAGTAGACCTCAATGAAGTTCTCAGAAGAAAAGACTGTGTGCCTCAGGTGTCAATTAGTTGATAATGACATATCAACCAACACCATGACCATGATAACAAGTGGCTCTCGTTGTTGGGGCGCTTCCATCACTTTTACAGACTTTATGGCCCAAAATTGAAGATGAAGATTCTAAATTCTCCAGTGAGTCCCATGAAATCTTGCTACATAGCTATTTCTTATTACATCTATTTCCTCAAATGTTCTCCTCATCTCTTTCCATGGCGACTTCAGCCATTACATAAATCTTCCATCGAGCCAGCAGGAAAACAAATGTGTTATTTCTGTGTCTTTCTGGAAACGACTACTTATCACGCTCTGAGGTCATGTACAGAATATGGAGGCCCTTCCGTTCCATTCCTGATGGAGAGCGCGCCGTTTCCTTGTCACTTTCTTTCTATGGATGAGCCGCTCTTGTAGTCACGTATGAAGATTTGTTTCTCTTACTGTGGACAGAGAGGTTATGTCTGACGGAGCCTTGTTGCTTCTTGTATCATCTATAATCTCAGTTGTCAGAAAACACCATTCTGCTTTCCGCACCTTGTCTACTGATAAATAACGGCTGCAGGGAGCCTGAGGAGTATTGAGTGCCAATGCCCAAGAGATAAGATACATAAATATAATGCCAGTATCAACATTTCTTTCCCAAGCCGAGACCGGTGAGACATCTACCCATGATCGACTCCTTGGAGAGGTGAAGACCATTTCTTTTCGAATATGTCAGATAAGCTGCTTGGACTTAGGTGGTTTATATCCATCTTACCTGACCTGCTCTTGTCTTCTTATCACCTGCCAGTCAATGCATGCTATGATTGATTGGTCATTATGATCTACTGGGCCAGGACGGATTCTGGAGAGCACAGACTTGGTCTTCAAAATTTACTGAAGTTGTCGCAAAGGAACCATTTATGGTGCCCATGTTTGTTCTCCTCCTAGACCATGGCAGCAAGTTTTCCAAGAGTAATAAGTAATAAGCACTTGATGTACTGCCAAATGGTGTCTCCATATGAAGTTTAGAGTCATAGTCACTTCATAAGCCACCTTACGGTGCATCCATATGCAGCACAGACCCATAGACACTGTGTGCTGCCATAGGTTGTCTCCTTGCATTGTATGGCACCATAGGCACTCCATGTGCCTCCATATTGCACCTCCATAGGCACTTTGTGCACTCCCATAGACTTGTAAGGGTATGGCAGAGCTCTCATACAAAGATATGAGTGGAGCTGCTGTAGTGGCCTGAATTAGAGGCCCTTACAGCACTCAGGTGACTAATTCTTAACTGGCATGTCTTTGTCCGTTTGTGTGTCTTGTTTCATGTGGACTGTCTGTATGTGTGGTTAATAGATCGCTGTCTGGTGTTCGTAGGTGTGTCCACTACACTAACTCCTTCGGGGTTTCAGTCTGTCACTCCGTAGCTGAATCAGGATTGGTTGAGGGGTCAAGTTGGGGAGAGATAGCAGAGTGGGAGGAGGAAAAAACGTTGGTAAAAAAGGGTTAGTTGGAGTGAGATGAGAGAGAGAAGAGGAAGGGAGCCTTCAGGAACAGTCGGCCCCAAGGGTAGTTTGGTGATTCTTGGGCAGATGGTCATTGGAACCCGGTGACCGTTTCACTAAGATGGAACCCGGTCGTCGTCCAGCTGTGCCTAACGGAAAATAAGTTGTAGAGCCAGCTGCGGAAAGCGTCTTCTTCCACCCTACCAGATGGTGTCTGAGTAAGGGCAGACCCTGCGCAGCCAGAAGAGACAGGCCTGAGTATCATGACTGACCTTCAACCTTGTCAATGTTCCACCGACAAGCTCCGGCAGTTTCCTTCACAAGTAACCGTTCAGAGCAAGGTTCAGATAACTTAGACTGACCAATGCCTCTATATGAAGGGGACAAGGAAATGTAGATGGCGAAAGGGAAAGTTAGAACAATAAGGACTGTTGTTAAACCACTGAGGATTCTACTATTTCATGGATGTTACCGTATGCAATTTGCAAGCTGTAG
This sequence comes from Eleutherodactylus coqui, assembly GCF_035609145.1. NCBI lineage: Eukaryota > Metazoa > Chordata > Amphibia > Anura > Eleutherodactylidae > Eleutherodactylus > Eleutherodactylus coqui. The sequence continues at coordinate 228,897,363 of NC_089842.1, forward strand.
TAAAACTGTGTACCTCCAGTGTTGCACGCACTGACTTGGCTTGAACTTCTTTATTATCTAATAACGTTACTCTTAGAGGTACTGGCGTCACGTGACCACTGCTCGAACCCTTTTGTCGAGTGATCCATTTGCTGTGGGAGTCATCACTGATGGTTGGGTGGCCACCACCGTGACACAATCCAGGCTCCCTACTCGGTCCATGCCTACTGTCTTCAGACCACTGCCACTCCAACGTCTGACACTGTTCTGAGCGTCAGGAGCTCAGCCCCCTCCGATGATGATGGCGGTGACATGATTTGCATGTCACCTGCTTGAATCACCATGATGAGGATCAGTGATGGCTTCCTTGGCGATGCGGCCAAGTGATATCAGAGTAAGAGGAGCCAGTACAAAACACTGGGCGCAGTATCAGTGTCAGAGTTCAGTGCAGCATCAACCACCTGTGTGGCTGCATCCCCCTGCCAGGGGTTTGGGAAGGACTTCCTTCACAAGAGACCAGACAATATGACTGCAGTCCAAGGTTGAGTGCCTTCCTGGAGAAGAGCAGGGTCCAGAGGGTGGCAGCAGGAAGCAGGGTTAGTGCCCTGCCCCTAGGAGCCACTGGAGTCGGAGAAGTGGGTAGGGCTTAGGAGACGCTCTGCAAGTGTCCGAGAGAGAAAGTGGGATATCGCTACAGGAGCGACCGAGGCCTCTGACTACCATACTGGGGCACTGTTTTACAATGCTCTGTGCACCGCCATATTGTGACTCCCTCATAGTAAGATATTGTATGGGAGAATGCATCCATTTTTGATTTTGTATGTAAGTGAAGTCATATGGGGATATAGTATACCCTATAGAGTTCTACGGATCCCATATTACTTGGCGGTCGCACGGAGCTGTAATCGTCCAGTGAAGCCAAAGTAGAAGGTAGAGTACAATTGTTTTTCCAGATCTCCAGCGATATCTACAATCACTTCTTGCAGCAGATTTTACACGCGTCCCTCTTAAATCTGTAACAGCTGAATGTTCCCAATTCATCGTCTCATTGTCCCTCGCCGTCACCGAAGGCCCAAGGTTCATTCAATGTGAATGCATCAGCTGCAGGTTAGTGGAATATCAATAGCCATGTCGAACGGGAAAAGAAAGAATATTGCAGGATGGAATCACCTTGCCACAGACACATTGTTAAAAGTTAATTAAAGGCTCATTAAAAGCACTTTATTGTAAGTGTTAGGAAAAATTGCTTTTCCCAGGAGCGACGCTCAGCCGCCCCATTCAGCGCTTATGAGGCTAGTCGTAATAAAACATATTGTGCTGGATAGAACTGGGTCTTGTGCCAGGACAATGGATAGCGGGCAACTCAGTCCATGTCCACTTATGCAGTAGTAGATATTTCCATATTGCTATTAAAAAAATAGTACTCATGCTTTAGTAACTCTTCTGACCAGCAGGGGTCAATCATCTGGGAGAACAAATGTATTTTGCTACCTGAAGCCATCAACAGGGGGAGCTCACTGCATACACAGTCGAGTGTGTCCTGAATGTAGGGAGGGGAGAAAGCTGTTGCCAGACACTTCTGGCAACTGCTTATCTGCCCTCAGAACAAAAGGATCAGGCAGCTAGAATCCAACTATTAGGGCAGAGGTGTAACCTAAAGCCCCTGTGTCCCAACAAAAAATCTGTAAGAGGACCCCCTTCCTTACCTCTAGTTTTTTTTAAAATATTAGGCCATGCACCTTTTAAATTGAGCCACAGCCTTTGTGCCCCCTCACAGTGACAGTACAACAGTGCCCTTCATTGACTTCCTAACAGTAATAGTGCCCCTCAGTGACCCCCTCACAGTAGTAGTGCCCCTCAGTGACTCCCTTACTGTAGTAGTGCCCCTCAGTGACTCCCTTACTGTAGTAGTGCCCCTTAGTGACCTCTCACAGTAATAATGCCCCTTAGTGACCTCTCACAGTAATAGTGTCCCTTGGTGACTACCCTCACAGTAATAGTGCCCCTCAGTGACTACCCTCACAGTAATAGTGCCCTTCAGTGACTCCCTTCACAGTAAAGTAATGGTGCCACTCAGTGACCCCCTCACAGTTGTAGTGCCCCTCAGTGACTCCCTTACTGTAATAGTGCCCCTTAGTGACCTCCTCACTGTAATAGTGCCCCTTAGTGACCTCTCACAGTAATAATGCCCCTTAGTGACCTCTCACAGTAATAGTGTCCCTTGGTGACTACCCTCACAGTAATAGTGCCCCTCAGTGACTACCCTCACAGTAATAGTGCCCCTCAGTGACTCCCTTCACAGTAAAGTAATGGTGCCACTCAGTGACCCCCTCACAGTTGTAGTGCCCCTCAGTGACTCCCTTACTGTAATAGTGCCCCTTAGTGACCTCCTCACAGTAATAGTGCCCCTTAGTGACCTTTCACAGTAATAGTGCCCCTTAGTGACCTCTCACAGTAATAGTGCCCCTCAGTTACTACCCTAACAGTAATAGTGCCCTTCAGTGACTCCCTTCACAGTAAAGTAACGGTACCCCTCAGTGACTACCCTCACAGCAATGGTACCCTTCAGTGAATACCCTCACAGTAATGGGGACACTCATCCTCCCCCCCCCCCCCCCCCCACAGACAGTAATGGTGCCTCTCAATGACTTCCCTCACAGTAATAGTGCTCCTCATTGACCCCCTTACAGTAATGGTGCCCCTCAGTGACTCCCAGCACAGTAATAATGCCCCTCATTGACCCTTTCACAATATTTGTGCCAATTAGTGTCCCACTTAGTGATTGCCACTGCCAATTGCTGGCCTTGGCACGGCTGAAGCTCATGATTGATTTCAGCAATCACATGCATCTAACAGGTGATCGTGTTACCAAGAAGTGAACAGAGGATGGAGCAGCGGGGACCGAGCATAGGGGTTAGTATAGACTATTTCTTATTTTACTCCATTCCCAGCTGAGCCTGCAGGACATGTCTCCTACATCCTGGAATGGTGGAGACCCCGCAAAGTCCGGAACATTTAGAAGACATGGCCTCGCCTGTTATGTGTCGTTTATAGTACGGAAATCTTATGGGTGCGCTCAGGCATCAGTCCGGTGTGACTGCTTTCTCTGCACCCCCTATAGCTGAGCTCCCTGTATAACGGTTTGGAATCCGAGTCACCCAAAGCACAACAGTAAAACGTGATGGATTTTGGCACAAAATAGAAAACGGAAAAAAAAGACAAAAAAATAAAAATAAACCTCCGACAGCGAGAAAGAAAAACACAGCGGAAGCTCATTAAAGCTCAGTCCTCCACATTACTGTCACCACGCTGTCTTCTCTGCTGAGGTTTTGTACTCTTCACATCTTACTGCCTCTGAATGCAAATACAACGAGGATGAGCCACCAATGAAAGACGCTGCATACCCCACAGAGGAAGCCGTGTGCAGCTCGGAGGGCTGGTGGAGACCAAAGTCCAAGATAAACTTGTTCCTGACCTCCTTTTCATTGGTTTTGGGAACTTGTTTAGGGTTCCCCTTATCCGGTTATTTAGTAATGCAAATGAGCGATGGCATAAATGCCATAACAGCGCCACCTGTTGGAAGGTAGCTACTCCATTACTCATTTACATAACTTTTTTCCCAGGGGGCATTGCATGGCCTATATAAGACTACTTACATCCTTGTGGTTCTCTCCACAAGGAGAAATATCCCTCCCCAACTCAGTTATGCTAGTAAAGGATGAGGAGCCATCCCAAGCCCTGCGGCCATCAAATATAGAAGACTTGGCTGATGTGAGAAAGTTTTCTTCCCTCTGGAGCAGAGTTAATTTGCATATTAGTACCCATGGAGCATTGCTGATAAATAAGCCCCCATACACTAGCTAGTTCTCTTCAATGAATGCCAGTACTCTCCAAAAATACACACTTAAGCGCTTCACGTTCCAGGCTGTACAGTTGCTGTACATCATGGAGGTACTAGGTTTGTATATAATGGGATTAGGAGCTGAGCTCACTCCATACATGATGGGTGTCGCCTGTCTTTGACAACTGACATCCACCCACAGCAGATGCTATCAACGTGAATGCTGATCCCAGCTGTTAAACCCTTCGAATGCCCAGATTGGAATTCAAGGGTCCTGAATGGCGCACCCCCTTCCCCTTGCAATGAGATCACATGGTGCCATTTGGTTGTTATGTGCCTTCAACCTCAATGATATAAGGAAATTTGTAAGATACCTTATTGTTGAGCGGTAGTTTCTATAAGTATTATAAGGGGGACCCCCAGTGATTTGAGAACAGCACCCTCAAATACCCCATGTGAATGGTGCACATGTGTGACTACCCTCCATTAACAGCTGTTTTTGGTTGATTGCCCCTCATCAGCCCCTTACAAGGCCATCCATACCCCTCTGGCTCATAATTCCCAGTTGTTGTTACACGGCTTGTGAAAAGGTCTGACATTGACTTACAGGAATGCTGCCTTCCTATAGGTGGCACTGTAGTGGCATTATCGCAATTTCACATTTGCATATTTACCAGAGGAGCATGCATGGCCTTATAAGTCTCCTCACACCTTCTAGGTGCTCTCCCTAAGGAGAAACGATACCCTTCCCCCTTCCTGAACCACAACTCCATTGACATAGGGCATTCAGGGCTGCTTTTCTTTGGTATCTGTGGGGATCAGATGTTGAAACCCCCAACAATGGAACAGGCCACCCTTGCAAGGGCTGAGCCCGTTGGCTAATAGCGCTGACATTTCCTTGTCTCTAAGCTATACCACTAGGCTCTCCATTGACTTGAGCAGAGATCCCATCATCCTCCATGTTTGTATTTTGAAAGATGTCACATGCCTTTACATGCTGAACATTTTTTGTGACAATTGTCCTAGAGAACAACGTAGGCACCAGGTATGGATAAGGGGCCCAACTCAGGATAGTCCGATGCAGGGGTGCCATTATGCTACCTGAAGCAAAGTGTGACATGGTGGGATCACCCGTGCCAAAGAACAAAACACAGTGACTTCATTAATAGCCCCAGTAGCTATCATGACCTCGTTAGTGCCCGCATTAGTAATAGTGGCCCCAGTAGTGGCTCCAACAGTAATATTGATCCCAGTGGGGACCTCAATGGTTATATTCACATGCTTAGTGACCCCAGTAGTAATAGTGACCCCCATTAGTAGCCTCTATACTAATAGTGACCCCAGTAGTGGCCCCAATGCTAATAGTCACACCCTTAATCGCCCCAGTAATAATAGTGACCTTGTTAGAGACTTCTATTGTAATAGTGACTCCCATAGTGGCCCCAGTAGTAATAGTGACTTCATTAATGGCCACAGTAGTTATAATGACCCTGTTAGTGGCCCCACTAGTAATAGTGACCTGCAAAGTGGCTCCATTAGTAATAATGACCCCAGTAGTGGCCACAACAATAATATTTACGCCCTTAATGACCCCAGTAGTAATAGTGACCCCAGTAGTAGCCTCAATGCTAAAAGTCACACCCTTAATCGCCCCAGTGATAATAGTGACCTTGTTAGTGACCTCTATTGTAATAGTGACTCCCATAATGGCCCAGTAGTAATAGTGACCTGCAAAGAGGCTCCTTTAGTAATAGGGACCCATATACTGACTCCAATAGTAACAGTATCCTCCATAGTGGCCCTACTAGAAATACTGGCCCCCATAGTAGTAGTGACCCCCATAGTAACCCCAGTATTAATAGGGTCCCCCATAGTGGCTCTAGTAGTAACAGTGATCCCCATTAGCGGCCCTAATAGTAATACCGCCCCCCAATAATAGAACCCAGTAAGCAGCTACCCAACAGGCATTTCACTCACGCAGCTTACAGCTCGGTCTGACATCGTCCGCCTCCGCTGAGTCCGTGACCTCTGACCTCACCCCTTGGCGTATGCATGCAGGAAAGCAGACACCGGGGGAAGAGGTTAGTGGGCACAGACTTCTGTACCCCAAGCATTGGCATATGGCACCCCAGGAATGGTGTGGTGATCCCCAGAATGGGTAGTTTTGCTCCATACCGATGTAGTTGTGCTGTTTGTGCAGTTTTGGGGAAACAGAAGCAAAATAAGTGGTAAAAGGACAATTAAAAAGAACTTCTAGAAGGTAAATATTGGGAGGTAACATGGACGCCTGTCACCTGACGGAGGGGACCCCATGGTGTGCGGTAATATTTCTCGGCCCCTCAGTAGTAACACACAGAGATCAGCAGTGTGCGGCCCTTTAAGCCCTATCATTTCCCTTCGTCACTACCCCTGTGTATGCGGCCGGTGACGGCTCCATGCAGGAGTGTGACAGCGCTGCTCCGCAGCACACAATGCTATTCATTAAAGATGCAGCATGGAAGATGCTGTGAGTTCTTGTATCGACGTCTCGCTTCCCTTGAGACCGGCATTTCATACTTTCCTCGGGTCGCGGTTTTATAATGGCTGTGGAAGAAAATCTCTAAGACTGATTATGTGGTAATGGATGATAGAACGAAAGTTTTTGCAAAAGTGTCCTTAAAGAATCTGCCCATCTTAGAGATCCATTTTATATTTAGAATGTACTTAAAAAGTTGATTTGCAGCCTATATTGTACTTCAGGGCTGCATTCACAAGTCTGCAGCTTCAGAGGTAAACTCAGCATTCCCTGCGTGTCAGTGTCTGCACACATCTTACTCAGATGAGTTGTGTTCTGCTGAGAGTCATCTTTACACCAGATACTGTACAGTCATCTGATGTCAGAAGAACTATCTGCCTCCACCAGCAGAATAGTGAGTGCAGCTCCGGAGTATAATACAGGATGTAACTCGGGATCAGTACAGGATGAGTAATGCATGTACACAGTGACTCTACCAGCAGAATAGTGAGTGCAGCTCTGGGGTATAATACAGGATTAGTAATGTATGCACAGAGTGACTCCACCAGCAGAATAGGGAGTGCAGCTCCGGAGTATAATACAGGATATAACTCGGGATCAGTACAGGATGAGTAATGCATGTATACAGTGACTCCACCAGCAGAATAGTGAGTGCAGCTCTGGGGTATAATACAGGATGTAACTCAGGATCAGTACAGGATAAGTAATGTATGCACACAGTGACTCCACCAGCAGAATAGTGAGTGCAGCTCTGGAGTATAATACAGAATGTAACTCAGGATCAGGACAGGATAAGTAATGCATGTACACAGTGACTCCATCAGCAGAATAGTGAGTGCAGCTCTGTAGTATAATACAGGATATAACTCAGGATCAGTACAGGATAAGTAATGTATGCACACAGTGACTCCACCAGCAGAATAGTGAGTGCAGCTCTAGAGTATAATACAAGATGTAACTCAGGATCAGTACAGGATAAGTAATGTATGTACACAGTGACTCCACCAGCAGAATAGTGAGTGCAGCTCTGGAGTATAATACAGGATTAGTAATGTATGCACAGAGTGACTCCACCAGCAGAATAGTGAGTACAGCTCTGGAGTATAATACAGGATGTAAATTGGTGTCAGTACAGGATAAAAATGCATGTACACAGTGACTCCACCAGCAGAATAGTGAGTGCAGCTCTGGAGTATAATACAAGATTAGTAATGTATGCACACAGTTACTCCACCAGCAGAATAGTGAGTACAGCTCTGGAGTATAATACAGGATGTAACTCAGGATCAGTACAGGATATATAATGTATGTACACAGTGACTCCAGCAGCAGAATAGTGAATGCAGCTCTGGGGTATAATACAGCATGTAACTCAGGATAAGTAATGTATGTACACGGTGACTCCACCAGCAGAATAGTGAGTGCAGCTCTGGAGTATAATACAGGATAAGTAATATATGTACATAGAGACTCCACCAGCAGAATAGTGAGTGCAGCTCCGGAGTATAATACAGGATAAGTAATGTATGTACACAGTGACTCCACCAGCAGAATAGTGAGTGCAGCTCTGCAGTATAATAAAGGATGTAACTCAGGATCGGTACAGGATAAGTAATGTATGTACACAGTGACTCCACCAGCAGAATAGTGAATGCAGCTCTGGGGTATAATACAGCATGTAACTCAGGATAAGTAATGTATGTACACGGTGACTCCACCAGCAGAATAGTGAGTGCAGCTCTGGAGTATAATACAGGATGTAATTCAGGATCAGGACAGGATGAGTTAATGTAGTATATTTACAGTGTGACACATCTTTTAATGTAAGAACACTCACTGGAGAATCTTCAGTCATGTTTACATGCAATGATTATCGTAAAAAAAAAGATGCTAGATTGTTTGAATTTGAATGATAATTGCTCAGGGGAAGCACAGCCATTGATCGAATGATGAACCATAATTTCTTTGCTTATCCTTTATTTCTTGCAAGCTCGTTTGCTGATCGTTCGGTCTAATTGTTCACTTGTTCGCATTGACTGGTAGAGAGAATATTAACAATTGAACGATCTGCAAGCGCAGGATTTATCTGCCTGCATAAACAGGCAGCACGAGACAACGACCGAGCTCAGACATTGTCCGCTCGTGTGCACGATAAATCATTCCATCCAACAGCACCCTTAGTCAATTGAAGCAATAATCATCTTTACATTACATGGCATATATATATTTCCCATGTGCCTCGGGGCAGGTTGGGGAACTCATGCTGGCATTTGCTTTCTTCGGGGGTCATTGTTGCCCCCTGCTGTGCTTTGCATGAACGTCTGTACATGGAGGAGTGGAGGAAGGTATGTGACAACTCATCTGAGCGCACTTCTTGCTCAGAAACATTATTGGTTGTCATTTTGCTCCACCCCAATATACTACAGAAGTAAAAACAAAGTTTTGGAAACTTTTTGTTTTTTAAATCTTTCAGCAAAAACATTCTCAGTTCTAGGACACATTTCTCACTAAAATGTGCTCACATAATCAGTCGCCTCTATAATGTGGTGGCATTTGCTGCAATCCTCCGGGAGGAAGGAGAACTCTGTTATAAATAGTTTGCAGCATATGTGAGCCTGTCACTCTGCACTCCTCTGCTGATTTCTCCAAGAGCTGAACAGAATTTATGCTCAAAACCCTCCAGTTTCCGCATTTTTGATGCTCAGTGAAGAGATTTTTTCGGAGGTGCTAAAGGACAATGAAAATGCAGTTAGAAAACAGCATAAACACATGAAGTTCCTTAAGTGCCCACCAGGTGGTGCTGTACAATACATTTTTTTTTTACTTTGGATTACTTTTTTACAATTTGATTTGTACACTACACTTGGCAGGAACCAGGTATGCAGTTGTCGTTCATAGAATCATGGAATGGTAGAGTTGGAAGGGACCTCCAGGGTCATCGGGTCCGACCCCCTGCTCAATGCAGGATCACTAAATCATCCCAGACAGATGTCTGTCCAGCCTTTGTTTGAACACTTACATTGAAGGAGAACTGACCACCTCCCGTGGTAACCTGTTCCACTCATTGATCCTCATCACTGTCTAATATCTAATCTGTCTCCTCCCTTTTAGTTTCATCCCATTAGTTCTAGTCTTCCCTTGTGCAGATGAGAATAGGGCTGATCCCTCTGCACTGTGACAGCCCCTCAGATATTTGTAGACAGCTATTAAAGGGGTTGTCCCGCGGCAAAATCGAAATTTTTTTTTCGATAGACCCCTGCATTATGCCCTGTTAAAAAGAAAGCATTTGTTAGTTTTTAAAAATAACATTTCGCTTACCTGCATCAGCGTTCTGCAGCTTCTTCTTTTCTTCTTTTAAAGATGGCGCCGCTGGTCTTCTCCCACGGTGCACCGCGGGTCTTCTCCCATGGTGCACCGTGGATTTTCTTCTCCTGTCTTGCGTTCCACTGCCGATACAGCCACCTCATTGGCTGATCGGCACCACGTGACGGAGGTGGAGCTACGATGACGACGCGCAAACCAGCTCTCCGGCGCGAGCGCGCCGGAGCGGCCCCATTCACCAGGCAGAAGACCGCACAGCGCAAGCGCGTCTAAAGCAGCCAGAAGACACAGAAATTAGACGGCTCCATGGAGACGGGGACGCCAGCAACGGAGCAGGTAAGTGAATAACTTCTGTATGGCTCATAATTAATGCACAATGTACATTACAAAGTGCATTAATATGGCCATACAGAAGTGTATAGACCCACTTGCTTTCGCGGGACAACCCCTTTAAGTCTGCTCTCAGCCTTCTTTTTGCAAGCTAAATATTCCCAGATCCTTTAACCGTTCCTCATAGGACATGATTTGCAGACCGCTCACCATCTTCGTAACTCTTCTCTGAACTTGCTCCAGTGTTTCTATGTCTTTTTTAAAGTGGGGTGCCCAGAAATGGACACAGTATTCCAGATGAAGTCTGACTAATGAAGAGTACAGGAGGATAACGACCTCACGTGATCTAGACTCTATGCGTCTCTTAATACATCCCAGAATTGTGTTTGCCTTTTTGGCTGCTGCATCACATTGTTGACTCATGTTCAGTCTATTATCTATTAGTATACCCAAGTCTTTTTAACATGTGCTGCTGCTTAGCCCAACTCCTCCCATTCTGTATGTGCTTTCTTCATTTTTCTTGCCCAGATGTAGGACTTTGCATTTCTCCTTGTTAAATACCATTCTGTTAGTCACCGCCCATTGTTCAAGCTTTTCTAGATCTTTTTGAATACTCTCTCTTCCCTGGTGTTAGTTATCCCTCCTAGAGTTGTGTCATTTCCCATCAATTCCCTCCTCCATAGTAACATAGTATGTTAGGCTGAATGAAGACAATGTCCATCTAGTTCAGCCTATTTCCACCCTCTAGTTGATCCAGAGGAAGGCAAAAAGATAATTTCTAAAAATGTTGAACAACACTGGGCCTAGGACAGAGCCTTGTGGTTCCCCACTTGATACATTCTTCCACTTGGATGTGCAGCCATTTATGACCACTCTTTGAGTACCATCACTCAGCCAGTTGTGATTCCACCTAACAGTTGCCTTGTCAATCCTGTATTTGGTCATTTTTTTCAATAAGTATGGTATGAGATACTTTGTCAAATGGTTTACTGAAGTCAAGATATACTATATCCACTGCATTTTCCTGATCAACCCAGTCGGTGATTCTGCCGTTGTACAGTAGTGGCGGAGGACTTGAGAATATGGTTGAGGACCAGCACTTCTACGTGAAGTCTAAAGCTGGAGGTTTACAGAGAAAGAATTTAGCTAAAAAACTGAGTGAACGATTGGAGAACGTAGAATATAATTGAGGACCAGAGAAGTTTTGAATGAGGCCTTGAGTTGGTGATTGCCAGCTGTAGATTTTGCTTGAGGATAAGACTAGGAATTGGAGCATTTCGTTGACGACTATAATGCATGGATGAGGTCTGGAATTTACTGATGAGGACCTGAGCTGTGCATGAGAACTCGTGCTCAGGGGTGTCCCAAGCCTTTATGCTCCCTGAGGCGCAGTGTGAAGTGGCATGCCCTCCCTTTTAAAAAAAAACCAAAACACTCACTTTGCAGGCATGGAAAGTGCTAATGTCGCGGCCTGTCGGTTGCGACAATGTCGTGGCATGGTGGCCTCAACATAGGCAAAGACCTGTTGTCTTGTTAAGTAGATCAAGGGTTAATGCACCATGTGCAGAGTCTGCTGGTGTTGTCTGCGTTTGCTGCATGGATGCATGCTGGATTAGTCATGCCTGGGAGTAGGGTGGAGGGGTGGTTTTCTTTTCACTCTGCCAGTTTTCAGGTGCAGAGTGGCTATATATTCTCACCCCTCCTGGTGATCAGTGCTGCTTACTCCGTTCCATAGTGGAGAACTTGGAGTTTGGAGCTCTGCTGTGCTGGGTGTTTTTCTATTTGCAGATAAGTTGCTGCGGGTTCTTTTTTAGTTGTATTGTTGCTTTTCATTTCTGTTTTTGCTTTGCGTGTCGGTTCATCTCTCCAGGGGTTCCTATAGGGACAATCAGGGCCCAGAAAGAAGATTGTGGGCCGCCTTTTATTGAGGCGATGTCCCTGCTTTAGGCAGGGACCTGTCACCTTCCTGCTAGGTTAGGGCCAGACTTCCTTCCCTCTCCCTGGAGTGGTGCTACCGTCACGAATAGCGTGGTATGTCCGGCTTTTTCCAACTTTGTGCACGTTCCCTGTTGCCGTCCTGAGTGTTGTACTATTGTGTCGCAGCAGAGACCCCAATAGGTTCCTAAGTAGTAATAGTAACCCACATAGTCACCCCAGCGGTAATAGTGACCTCCATAGTGGCCCCTGTAGTAACAGTGACGTCTTTAATGCTCACAGTAGTAACTGTGAACCCCCCCATGGTGGTACTAGTAGTAAAAGTGGCCCCTACAATGATTCTAGTAGTAACAATGTCCTCCATAGTGGCCCCAATGGTATATGTGCCCCAAATAGTGGCACCAGCAATAATAGTGTCCCAAGTATTAACAGTGCCCCCCTATAGTGAGTCTTGGTCATCAACTCGACATGCTATGAACTCACTCTGTTCTCATCTCCCTTCTGGCGCCCTCTAGATGCTGACCAAAGCTTTTTCTTGGGGACTGGAGCTGGTGGATGAAGACTTGAGCCTTCAGTTTAAAAGCAGAGCTCATTGTTGAGGACTAGAGTTTATAACTGAAGATTAGGGTTGGTGGTTGAGGAATGGTGGTTACGGGTAAGGACTTACATTTTTTGTTGAGAACTGGAGCTATTTGCTGGGGCCTACAGAACTGTCTTTGTTTACAATGGGAACTGTTGGATGAGGACCAAAACTAGTGCCCATAGGTGAGGGTTGGAGTTATTTGTTGAGTATGTCAGATGGTGGGTAAAGATCAGAAGATTTGGTTGAGGACTGGAGCTTTTGATTTTAGGACTTGAGTTCTTTGTTATGGACTGAAGCTGGTGGTTGAAGACTAGTGTCACAGGTGAGGGATGGAGTTTCTCCATGGGGACCTGAGCTGGTCGTCGATGAACATTTCACTGAGGACTGGTGATTTAAACCAAGAGCTTTTAGTTGAGTGCTGGTATTTTTGGTGAGGACTTTAGTTGGTGCTCAGGGACTGGAGGTGGTAGATGAGGACTTGGGCTTTCAGTTTAAGACTGAAGTTTGAAAAATGTTGCAGTTTTCAAATCTGAGAGTGTGACGTGATCGCCCTGGGAATGGAGCGCTATCACATGCTTTCACGTGCGTATCCGTGCATTTTACTGTACTTCTTTGTGCTGCCAGGCCTTATTACATAGGCACAGGATACACCTGCACCATTATGAAACCGGCAGAGCAGCCTAATTAGTCCCTGGTGTTAAGTAACACAGTAAAATTGGGGTGCGCATAGACTCCAATGGTGCCTTGGGTGCGCACAAATATAGAGCATGCCATGTATTTCTTCGCCCAATGGAAATCAATTGGTTCTGTTGTCAGCGGTGCGGGAGCCCGCGGGGGATCTTCACCAAACTATTCGAAATTAATCATGTTGCACTCTGATACCTCCAGTAAGGTAGTCCTTCTTACCATCCAATCACAGCGCAGCTCTCATTGAACTTCCGCAGCTTGACACATGAGCGCTGCCTGTGATTGGTTGGACAGCAAGGACTTCTTATGAGAAACAGTTTTGATAAATGAAAAGTTTTGAGTTTCTGCTTCCATTGATATCAGATTTTAGGGTCTTGAGTGTCTTTAATGGGGGCACTGAGGGTCTCACATCGGAGGAATCCTTTGTAATAACCCTGTACTACCCTGTTTCCCCGAAAATAAGACATGTCTTATATTAATTTTTGCTCCCAAATATGCGCTACGTCTTATTTTCAGGGGGTGTCTTATTTCGCCGCAGCAAATCCGTCTGTGGCCGCTAATCCCTCAATTGGCCAGCTTTGTGGACGAAATTTCTCAGAAATCTCGTCCACATGGGACAGCAAATCTGTCATGGCAAAGCTGGGAGAAGCCGGTGTTGTGGTGCGGATTTACTGGCCACAGAAATGGAAAATACGCTCTGTGAGAACCCAGCCTTAAGAATCACACAGGGTGCCTGACTCACACACAGAGCCATAAAAAAATAAGGGCTGTAAAGTAACGTACCTGTCTGCAGACAGAAGTTCCTGTACCACTTGTAAGCAGGGATGGTATTGCAGCTTCCGGCCACCAGGGGGAGCTCATCACAGCAGACATGTACAGCAGGAACAGAACGTACAGTATGGACTTTTCCAGCCAGCAAGGGGAGCTCACAACAGCACAGCAGGGATAGGATAACAGCAGACTGTCTGCAGATCTACCTATACATCTGGAGGTAGGAGACAACGGGGATGTCAGCAGGGGATAGGCCTCTTGACTTGTCTGCACACTTTACTATGCCTTACTATCGGGGGGGTGCCTTATATTTGGGACTTCTGCAAATTTCAGGGGGTGTCTTATTTTCAGGGGGTGCCTTATTTTCGGGGAAACACGGTAATAGAAAATCTGCAACAAAAACCGAAGCCCATTGGGCGCGGCTCATTAACTCGGGTCTCTGGTCTGCCGCTCTATACCGGCACGGAGATCTACAGAGAACTCGTCGTTGTACAGATGGCCGCTCGTTCTCTCTCGTCGCAGAGCGGAATTTCTGCAGAACTGCATTACAGGGTTGATAATTTTTGGAAAAGTTACGGCCCAACTTTGCCAGGAGATAAATGAGCACTGGAGCCGAGTGCGGCGGCTGCGGCCCTAAATCACAGCGCACACTTACTAACTAATTCTGCAAATAAGTTGTTTACCGTTATGGGCACGAAATCCCCATTTGCTGCGTTTTTTTAAGATCAAATAAAATTAATTATCAGCTGTTAGCGGGCAGATGGCGGCGGCCCAGACAGCGCTCCTTTGTCATTCCAGCCTCTAATTAAAATGATTTCTCTACTCTCCCTCTCACCTCCAGACTTGGACCGGGTGGAGCCGCGAGCGCGGCGATGAGTGCGAACACGGAGAAGAACAGAGAAGGGAGCCACGTTCCATCAAACAGGTACATGGCGGGACAACCTCCCCGCTTGGGAAGAGTAGAATGGCGCATTAACCCTTCGCTGGCCCGCAGTACCCACAGTGCTTTGTCCTCGGATGCTCCGTCGGGGCTCTCTGCCAGAGTCTCTCTCTTGATTAGCATTTTGTCCTCATTACTGGTAAGCGGCGATCACACGTGGCAGCGAGCGCCGGGAATATTTATCGATCTGTTAGCACGGCTTTTTTTTTGTTCTCAGAAGCTTTGTTGTTTGTTGTTCCGCGCGACGGAAATGAATTCCGTTAATTAATTAATCACGGCTCTGGTGTGTCTGTGACCGGAATGGAAGGATTTCAGCGCAAGTGGAATTGTTCGGAGTGTGGTGCGGAGGGGGGGGGGGGGTGACCGTAAAAAAGGCGACCCCCTCAATGGGGTAGGTGTATGAGGCGCTCTGGCGCATTACGTTCAGCTTATTCGCACATGCGAGCGCAACTTGCATGGGGCCGATCACGGATACCCCGTCCGTGTGTTGTCCAATGTGGGGGATGACGTACGTTTACATGTCCTATTTTTGGCCAAAAATCGACAATAATGGGATGCGATTTTTTTTTTCTATCTCATAGCATTGCTGCCGGAGAAAAATGTTAATAGACCCAGCGCAAATAATGGGCGCTATTAGTGTGCGTCTCGCAATCCAGAAAACTCGCGCCAGAGCTTTGGCCGTGTAAATACGGGAGGATTTTAGTGTCTGTATTCCCTTTTCTGCAGACATATCGCTGCATGTCCGGTTTTTTGGTGATTCCACGCAAAGGGTCTTCATAGTATGGGATCTTTAAAGAAATCGTATCACACTTGCATGCCATGCGATTTACATGGGAGTGCGATGCGATTTACATGGGAGTGTGATACAATTTACATGGGAGTGCGATGGATTTACATGGGAGTGCGATGGATTTACATGGGAGTGTGATACGATTTACATGGGCGTGTGATACGATTTACATGGGAGTGCGATGCGATTTACATGGGAGTGCGATGCGATTTACATGGGAGTGTGATACAATTTACATGGGAGTGCGATGGATTTACATGGGAGTGCGATGGATTTACATGGGAGTGTGATACGATTTACATGGGCGTGTGATACGATTTACATGGGAGTGCGATGCGATTTACATGGGAGTGTGATACGATTTACATGGGAGTGTGATGGATTTACATGGGAGTGCGATGCGATTTACATGGGAGTGCGATGCGATTTACATGGGAGTGCGATGCGATTTACATGGGAGTGCGATGCGATTTACATGGGAGTGCGATGCGATTTACATGGGAGTGTAATACGATTTACATGGGAGTGTGATGTGATTTACATGGGAGTGTGATGTGATTTACATGGGAGTGTGATGTGATTTACATGGGAGTGCGATGCGATTTACATGGGAGTGTGATACGATTTACATGGGAGTGTGATGCGATTTACATGGGAGTGCGATGGATTTACATGGGAGTGCGATGGATTTACATGGGAGTGCGATTTACATGGGAGTGCGATTTACATGGGAGTGCGATTTACATGGGAGTGCGATAGGATTTACATGGGAGTGTGATGCGATTTACATGGGAGTGTGATGCGATTTACATGGGAGTGTGATGCGATTTACATGGGAGTGCGATGCGATTTACATGGGAGTGCGATGCGATTTACATGGGAGTGCGATGCGATTTACATGGGAGTGCGATGCGATTTACATGGGAGTGTGATGCGATTTACATGGGAATGTGATGCGATTTACATGGGAGTGCGATGTGATTTACATGGGAGTGCGATGGATTTACATGGGAGTGTGATGCAATTTACATGGGAGTGTGATGCGATTTACATGGGAGTGTGATACGATTTACATGGGAGTGTGATGCGATTTACATGGGAGTGCGATATACATGGGAGTGCGATATACATGGGAGTGCGATATACATGGGAGTGCGATATACATGGGAGTGCGATTTACATGGGAGTGCGATTTACATGGGAGTGCGATTTACATGGGAGTGTGATAGGATTTACATGGGAGTGTGATGCGATTTACATGGGAGTGTGATGCGATTTACATGGGAGTGTGATACGATTTACATGGGAGTGTGATACGATTTACATGGGAGTGCGATGGATTTACATGGGAGTGTGATGCGATTTACATGGGAGTGCGATGGATTTACATGGGAGTGTGATAGGATTTACATGGGAGTGCGATTTACATGGGAGTGCGATTTACATGGGAGTGTGATAGGATTTACATTGGAGTGTGATACGATTTACATGGGAGTGCGATGGATTTACATGGGAGTGTGATGTGATTTACATGGGAGTGCGATGGATTTACATGGGAGTGTGATGTGATTTACATGGGAGTGCGATTTACATGGGAGTGCGATGGATTTACATGGGAGTGTGATACGATTTACATGGGAGTGCGATGGATTTACATGGGAGTGCGATCTGATTTTTACCACTGAAACTATTGGAAGCATTTGCGGTTTTTGTGATTTGTGTGACGATCGTCAGCACTTGGATGCGATTTGTTTTTACTCGCATCCAGAATCACAAGTTTAAGAGTGCGCTATTGGTCTGTGTTTCTCGGACAGCTATTGTACTCTCCCGTGTGAAACCAGATGGTCAGTTGCTAAAGCACAACATACTTCCACCCCCCTGCGGAGTACTAACAATTCCTTCCCACAAAGTCTGTATATTACTGTTTTTGAAGCAGGAGAATGGAGAGTAATGCCGCCATAATACAACCCCAATCATGCCTAAATAATGCTACCCTACATTGCCAAACAACGCCAATATAGCGCCATACAATGAACACATAACATCTTTCAAATAGCAGAGCTATATAGTGCAAAAATAATACCGCCATACACTGCCAGATAACAGAGCTTATATAACAGTGCCATATAATGAACATATGACATCCTGCATATTACAGAACTATGCAGCACAAAAATAATACTGCCAGATAACAGAGCCTATGAAATAGTGCCATACAATGAACGCACAGCATCCACATAAGATCACGCAAATGCAAGAGCTATTCCATATAGTGTTCATATAATAGCGCCATGTAATGCTTATGTAATAGCACCGCAGAGTGAATGCATAAAGTCACCCAAATAACAGAGCTACATTGCACACAAATAATACCGCCATGTAGTACTTTACTAACACCATAGTGGGCACCATGCTCTAATTTGGGGATTAGCTTGTATACTTGGTGCACGTGGATGATGGGAGTTGCCCTCCTTCCCCCCACTGAGCCGGCGCGTACTTCGGGCGATCATATTTGGATTTGTCAGCAGTCTTTGAGGAAACTCTTATTTATGCGGCCGGCACCTGGGGTTTAATCCGCAAAACCATTAAAATATTTATTCTGAAACATTGTGTAATACGCCATCGCTCATACACAGGATGGCCATAAATTATTAATCCCTACATCAGTCGCTGCAATAACAGCTCAATCCGTCTTGATCTGTCATGATGCTGGATAGCGGCGTGCATACAGCGAGCGCTCCGTTATATCACCCCCCATCACGTGTATGTGAGAGGCCAAGAGTCAGAGCGGGTGGTGGGGCAGAGTACTGGTGCCCACCGGCCTCCCTTGTACCCCATGAAATGGATGCCAGCAAGAGCTGTCAGCGAGGATTACTGGCTATAAATAATACCGCCATATACTACACCCATGTAATATACAGGCGGAACAATGGAACAATGACTGGTGAAAGGGCGGAGGCAAGTCGGTTGCAGCACACAAAACATTATTGGACATTATGTTATTTATAGTTGATCACTCCATAGGGGGCGCTGTTACTTTAAAAGTTGCAAAAACATGCAATACAGTCCCAAACAACGTGGGCAGGCCTAACTAACACCTTGTGCAGGCTCTTACCACTGTGGGGGCACTATTATTACTGGGGTCACTACAGGCCACTATGGGGGTCACTTAAGACTTAAGCCACTAAGGGGCACTATTGCTGCTGGGGTCACAATAGAGCCACTACGGGGTCATTATTACTACTGGGGCCACTAATGTGTTCACTGTTTCTATTGGGGCCACTAACAGGAGAATTATTACTACCAGCGTCACTAACATTTGCACTATTACTACTTGGGCCACAATAGGAGTCACTATTTATACTGGGGTCACTATGGGGGGCACTAATACTACTGGGCCACTTTGGGGGCAGAATTAATAATAGGATCACTTTGGGGGTCACTATTACTCCTGGGACGACTACAGGGCCACTATTACTTCTGAGGCCATTAAGGGGGTCACTATTACTACTGGGGCCATTAAGGGGGTCACTATTACTACTGGAGTCACTAAGGAGGTCACTATTACTACATTAAGGGGGTAACTATTACTGTGATGGGGTCACTGAAGGGCACTATTATGGCATACAGAGGGCATGGCTTTGTGTAAAAGGGACATAGCCAGTCCCAACAATCTGCTGCAGCGTGCCATGCATGCCATTACAGGTGTCCCATTGTTGAAAAGTTGGGAGGTATGCCTGTGACCTCTTTATTCAGACCCCTTCTTCGCTAGGTGATATCACAACAGCTCGCTGTCCACGTCCCCAAAGAAGGGCGCACCCTTCCCTATTGAGACCCACTCTTCTGGGCCAGAATACCCAGCACAACACCGCCCAAGGACAACTTCACGTGCCGCACGTGGATATTTCGCCCCGTCATGCAGCAAGTACACAATGACATGCATACTTGCTGCGTGTGGCCAATCCCCGGGCACTATCGTGGCGTGTATACGTATGTGTTACACGCCAAGATAGTGGATGCTGCAGTTTTGTTTGCAAAAACAAAATCGCTGGTATGAGTGGCCCAATGGAGATCAATGGGCTACTGGCACTGCGTGTGGCATGTGGGAAAATTACCTGCACGACATGCAAAGCCAATGCTCCAGTGTGAGCCCCGCCTTATATTGTTAGTTCATCCGTGGTCTGTCTACATGGCAGCTTTACATTTGGATCATCGTTCCCAGTGCCAGTCTAAGGTTAGATGGCATCCTGTGTAGAATTTTTTTGTGCTGTTGTGACTTCCGCCGGCAGCAGCAGTGCTTGGAAGAGCAGGAGGAGGGTAAGTATATGGATTTCCGGAGGGAGGGTTCTATAACTTCTGGGGCTACAGTGGGGGTGACTATTACTACTCAGGTCGCTATAGGGGGCACTATTAGTAATAGTTTTCCCTATATCAGCCCTAGTAGTAATATTATTACCATATAGGCCATTGTGGGTGTCACTATTACTACTGGGGCCACTGTGGGGATCACTATTACTACTGAGGCCAGTGTGGGGGTCACTATTATTAATAGGGCCACTGTGGGGGTCACTATTACTACTGAGGTCACTGTGGGGGTCACTATTATTAATAGGGCCACTGTGGGGGTCACTACTACTACTGAGGGCACTGTGGGGGTCACCATTACTACTGAGGCCACTGTGCCGGTTACTATTACTACTGTGGCCACTATAGGGATCAACATTACTACTGACACCACTATGGGGGGTCACCATTACTACTGAGGGCACTGTGGGGATCAGTATTACTACTGAGGCCACTGTGCGGGTCACTATTACTACTGAGGCCACTGTGGGGGTCACTATCACTACTGACACCATTGTGGGAGTCACCATTACTACTGACACCACTGTGGGGATCACTATTACTACTGACACCCCTGTGGGAGTCACCATTACTACTGAGGCCACTGTGGGGATCAGTATTACTACTGAGGCCACTGTGGGGGTCACTATTACTACTGAGGCCACTGTGGGGGTCACTATTACTACTGAGGGCACTGTGGGGATCAGTATTTATACTGAGGCCACTGTGGGGGTCACTATTACTACTGAGGCCACTGTGGTGGTCACCATTACTACTGAGGGCACTGTGGGGATCAGTATTACTACTGAGGCCACTGTGCGGGTCACTATTACTACTGAGGCCACTGTGGGGGTTACTATCACTACTGACACCATTGTGGGAGTCACCATTACTACTGACACCACTGTGGGGATCACTATTACTACTGACACCCCTGTGGGAGTCACCATTACTACGGAGGCCACTGTGGGGATCAGTATTACTACTGAGGCCACTGTGGGGGTCACTATTACTACTGAGGCCACTGTGGGGGTCACTATTACTACTGAGGGCACTGTGGGGATCAGTATTACTACTGAGGCCACTGTGGGGGTCACTATTACTACTGAGGCCACTGTGGTGGTCACCATTACTACTGAGGGCACTGTGGGGATCAGTATTACTACTGAGGCCACTGTGGGGGTCACTATTACTACTGAGGCCACTGTGGGGATCAGTATTACTACTGAGGCCACTGTGGGGGTCACTATTACTACTGAGGCCACTGTGGGGGTCACCATTACTACTAAAGCTACTGTGGGGGTTACTATTACTACGGAGGCCACAGCAGGGGTCATTATTACTACTGAGGCCACTGTGGGGGTCACTATTACTACTGAGACCGCTGATTTGGAAGATGTTAACACAAGGCAGAACTGCTTTGAAATGTCCGCAGCAGAAATTTCCGCTGCAAATACTGCAGCATTTCTGCATCCAAAAAACCTGTCAAAATCTGTACTATTGGTGCGGATTTTGAATAGAAATCAGCCACGTATCCACAGCTGATCTCATACTATGCAGCGCTCCCCCTCACCTCCTCCCAAAGCTTCTCGCTGTTTAGCGCTGCCCAGCTTCTGACTCCCAATGGCCTGCTCAGGTGATGATGGTCAGCTGAGGCTACTACAGGCTGCTGGGAACTGGAAGCCGGGGAGCGCTGACAGCGGGAAGCCTATGGAGGAGGTGAGTGGGAGCGTCACATAGTATGAAGTGGTTCACCAGTGGTACAGATTTTGACAGTTTTTTTGGATGCGCTCCCTGTGTATTTTGAACCGGCGCAGTACTTTTTATAACGACGGAGGTAAAATCATACCTTGTGATAAGCCCCGCCTCTGACCACACCCCTCTGCCCTGCTTTGACCCTTGGAAAATCTGGCCACCTTAAAATAGCAGTCGTGGAATATACAAAGTGACCACAGAAATGAGCCCAGCACCCGCTCTTATGAAAGCTGGCCACAAGAAAATCTGTGTTGCCCCTAGCAACCAATCACAGCGCAGCTTTCATTTTACCTGAGCAGTATAAGAAATAGCAACCAATCACAGCACAGCTTTCATTTTACCTCAGCAGTATAAGAAATGAAAGCTGTGCTGTGATTGGTTGCTATTGGCAACATAAATTACGGGGGATGTCGGTGAGTTTTTGATTTCTAATCCCACCAGTATTGGTCGCCCGGTGCTGAATAACGCTCATACAGAATATCACTCAGATCGGAGCAAGATGGCAGCACAACCACACCAGATCAGCTGAGTGAATAAATACAGCACCAGAACCAAACTCAGTGCATAAAATACAGCACCAGAACCAAGCTTATAACATGAATATAGCGCCACAAAAAACCTCAGTACATAGATATAATACCACAACCAAGCTCTTAACATAAATACAGCCAATGTTCTAACATAAATACAGCACCAGAACCAAACTCAGTGCATAAATACAGCACCAGAACCAAGCTTATAACATGAATATAGCGCCACAAAAAACCTCAGTACATAGATATAATACCAAAACCAAGCTCTTAACATAAATATAAAGTCAGAACCAATGTTCTAACATACATACAGCACCAGAACCAAACTCAGTGCATAAATACAGAACCAGAACCAAGATTATAACATGAATATAGCACCACAAAAAACATGAGTACATAGATTTAATACCAGAACCAAGCTCTTAACATAAATACAAAGTCAGAACCAATGTTCTAACATAAATACAGCACCAGAACCAAGCTCAGTACATAAATTCAAAGCCAGAACCTAGGTTATATCATAAATACAAGACCAGAACCAAGCTCAGTACATAAATCACCAGAAACAAGCTTAAGACATAAATACAGTGACAGAACCAAGCTCACAACATAAATACGAAGCCAGAAAAAAAGTTATAACATAAATACAGCACCAGAACGAAGCTCAGTACATAAATGACCAGAACCAAACTTGAGACATAAATACAGTTACAGAACTAAGTTCATAACATAACCACAGTCCCAGAACCAAGCTCATAACATACCTCTGTGACGGGGGTCATGGCCGCCATTACTGCATCGCACAAAAATCGCAAAAGAACAAACTTGCAACAGCCCTTAGAGGACAGTTGGGTTACGACCACTTAGGGACCGTAATGGCAGCCATATTGGTTGTCACCCAGCTTTCCCCAGGTACAGAAATAGCTGAATAGAATTATTAATGGGGAAGTACTAATTAGTGATAGAATTGTCGCTGAGCTGAATGCTCCTTAATGGACCGCCCCCGGCATCAACCGCGTCTTATTATTTCATCAGTACGGTCAGTGACAAAGTCAACTCTGACCTAGAGGCAGCTAATTATCACAATGGTCATTAGTGAGACCACAGATAATTATGACCCGGGGTCAATCATGACTCATAGAGATGTATGTACGTAATAGGATGACTCTTAAAGAGACAGTACCCTAATTTTAAATAAAGCCGTTTTTTTAATTCTCTCTGATGATGGGAAAACTGGAGGCCACAAATATGGGGGTCATTATCGCCCGGCCAGCTCTGCTATATGTCTAGTGATGCATCAGTATAGGACTCATATAGTCTGCGGATGGATTATCCAGTTCCCCCCGGCATTAGTGCCACCTTGATGTGTCGGCTGCGGCAGGACCGGCGATATCTTCTTTACGGAAACGAGGATTGGGGTCTTCTCATCAGAATTTCAGATTAGACATCATAGACTGAAGGACTTTGAGGCGCTCTCGGGATAGTCGTCGTCGCTGGCGGTGAGCGTCTGATGAAAGCTTCTGTTATCTCCTATGGGGAAATTAAAATGCGCAAATGGTCATCGACCCGCGAGGTAACCGCCGCCATCCCACCATCAAACAGCGACCAAGAATTGAGGAAAACGTCTCATCTCCGTAGGAAGAACTTCAAGGGTCTCGATGCTCACCTTACTGTTCAGAAGAACGGCCATATTACTTCCTAAAGGGACAGTAAACTAAAAGGCATCACACTCCTCAAAGGGATTTTGAGTAGGGAACATCTGATGACTTAAAGGGATAGTAACCCTGGAGTAACTATAGGGGATGCAGTTGACCCGGGCCCAGGAGCCTCACCTCTCCATACAGAGACCCCAGTACTATGAATAAAACATTAGGGGGCCCTGTTACAGGTTTTGCTTTGGGCCCAAGAGCTTCAAGTTACGCCTCTGGTTAGTAAAATAAGGGACATCTTACTTCTTAAAGGGATTTCAATAAAATACATTTCAATTCTTATGTCCAGTTATAAACTATTGATTGCCTATCCTTAAGAGAAGTCATCAGTAGTAGACTGGTGGGGTCCATTGCACGAGTACCATGCTGATTAACTGAACTGACTTTTGCAGGAAGCAGACAGCTCCATTCTTTTTGTAGTGGCCAAGCTTGGTACTAAAGGCAGAGTTCCCACTGAAATGAACGGGAACTTTGCCTGCAATACCAATTTTGGCCACTTCAATGAGAACAGAGCAGTCTGCTTCCTGCACAAGCATGCCTGCCTAACAAATAACCGATCGGCAGAGGGCCACAGGCAATAGATCCCCTTCTATCTACAATTGATGACTTATCCTGAAGATAGGCAATCAATAGTTTACAACCAGAGAAACCCTTCAGGGCTTATTCAGATAGGCGTATATTGGTCAGGTTTTCATGCCCGGCCGATATACGCTGTTCCTCTCACTGAGGAGGCGGGCTTGACCGGGAGCTAGTGCACTGAGCTCCCGCCCCCTCTCCACTGCTTGCAATGGGAGATCCAGGAGAGGGGTGGAGCTAAACTCCTCCCTGTCCCGCCCCCTCCCATTGCAAGCAGTGGCAAGGGGCGGAGAGAGGGTGGGAGCTCAGTGCACTAGCTCCTGGTCAGGCCGCCTCCTCCCTTGCAGAGAGGGACAGTGTATTTCGGCCAGGCGTAATTCTTAAAGGGATAGAAAACTAAGGCACATATTACTTCTCAAGAGGGCAATTAATTAAGGGCCATCTTAATTCTTAATCAGACCAGTAAACTAAGGGACATCTTATTCCTTCAAGGGGCATACAATTACAGGCCATATTAATTCTTAAAGGGATAGTAAACCGAGAGACATATTTTTTAAAGGAGTATTACATTTGGGGCCCTATTGATTCTTAAGAGGATTAGTAAATTTAAGGACATCTCATTTCTTAAACGGACAGTCTGTTAGGGACCATCTTAATTCTTAAAGGCATTAGTAAACTAAGGGACATCTTATTTCTTAAATGGACAACCAATTAGCTGACATGAATTCTTGAAGGAAGTGTAAACTAAAGAATATCTTAACTCTTTAAGAGACGTGTTTCTTGAAGGGATACTGAATGAAGGGACAGCCTTCTTCTTAAAGGGGCACTAAATTAAAGCACTTCTTACTTCCCATTACTTCTTGGTCACGATGCCCTCCTCTCGCCTGATATGGTGGAACCATTTATCTCATTCTGAAAAGCAATAAATGAAAAATTGTTCCTGCATCCCAGGAGGCCTCCATGTTGTCTCCGCCTTCACCTCCCACCTTCAGTACTAGTTCATATGAAACAATGTTTAGGAAAGGGGTGGAGCTTAAGCTGCTTTGTATTTGTGAGCTTCCTTCACTTTTCTGTCTGCAGTTGGAGATCAAACAAGGAAAGCCACATCCCTTTAACTAAGCCCCTCCCCATATGGATGCAGAAGGCGATGTAGAAGGGGAGAAATGGTCTTTCAGCCAGGCTTAGTTATTTAATATCCCTTTAAATGGGCGATACATGTCCAAAAGATATAAGAACAATGCTCTGAACATTACACTTGGAAACAAAGGGGTTAAAAGACACCTCGGTGTGTGCAGTGGGTGGAGCAGACTAGTAGAAGTTTCACAGCAGCACAGAGTATGTCAGCCTCTTTACTTCTGCGTCATGATGTGAGGAAGGGAATGAAGCCGGAGAGTTTCCTACTGTAATGTATAGAGCGACCCAGCAGGGCGGGGGAGTTGGGGTTCAGCTATCGATTAGGCTGATTTGATATATCCTCATCCCATTAGATTTTGGGGAGCATGCCCCCATCTGCCCTCTCTTCCCTGCTGTGTTGGGGGAGGGGGGAATTAGCTTTAATAATGTATCCTTTGGCGCAGCCATTTTTGGTGGCTACTGCCTTGTAGCAATGTGCTGACAGTACGGCCATATGGGGGCAGTGTTAGTCTGATGTAAGAGGTGTTGGACATTATAGATTCGTGTTCCATCTCTCCATTCCTACAGGAGGGCAAATACAGAAAAATTAAAGAGGCCTCGACATATATAATTTATCCATTGAGGTAGCTGGGGACGACACCTGTGGGGATTGTTATGGCAGCCATCACGGCCGGCCTTAGCTACATGCGACCCATGTGGTCACACAGGTTGCCGGCCACCAGCTTGTAGTGCCTTACCAGCTGGATATAGTCTGGGGGGTGATCACCCCCTTCGGTTCGCCCGGCAAGGTGATCTTCCTCCACTGTGCAGTAACATCTTGTGGAGCTAGATATATCATCCTCCTTCTGACTTTGTCTCCTACCCTCTGATGTCCGGAGGAGCTGCTGTCAACTCATAGATGTCCCCACAACACAAAAATTTAGTTCTGCTACTGTATTTATTATATTTTAAGATTGGTTCTGGTATTGTATCTATATACTAAAGTTGAATTGTGCTATATTTACGTTATGAGCTTGGTTCTGGTGCTGTATTTATGTTATGAGCTTGGTTCTGGTGCTGTATTGTTGTTATGAGCTTGGTTCTGGGACTGTATTTATGTTATGCGTTTGGTTCTAGTGTAGTATTTATAGCATTAGCTTGGTTCTGCTGCTATATTTATGTTATGAGCTTGGTTCTGCTTCTGTATTTATGTTATGAGCTTGGTTCTGCTTCTGTATTTATGTTATGAGCTTGGTTCTGGTGCTGTATTCATGTTATGAGCTTGGTTCTGAGGCTGTATTTATGTTATACGTTTGGTTCTAGTGTAGTATTTATAGCATTAGCTTGGTTCTGCTGCTGTATTTATGTTATGAGCTTGGTTCTGGTGCTGTATTTATGTTATGCGTTTGGTTCTAGTGTAGTATTTATAGCATTAGCTTGGTTCTGCTGCTATATTTATGTTATGAGCTTGGTTCTGCTTCTGCATTTATG